>NW_016107974.1:210773-222367 GCF_001604975.1 Cebus imitator | reverse complement strand
TTTGAGACAGGGTCTTGCTCTGTCACTCAGCCTGGAGTGCCGCGGTGCAATCAGAGTTTACTGCAGGCTTGACCTCCTGGGCCCAAGTGATCCTCCCACCTCAGTTTCCTGAGTAGCTGGGACCACAGATGTGCACCACCATGCTTGGCTAATTTGTTTTATTTTTTTCTGTAGCAACAGGATCTCCCTGTTTGCCCCGCCTGGCTCAAACTCCTGGGCTCAAGTGATCCTCTCTCCTCAGCCTCCCAAAGTGCTGGGGTTATGGGTGTGAGCCACTGTGTGCGGCAACCCAGTCTTAAGTGTTTTCAGTAGATTTCCCTGAGCAAGTTTACTTTCCCTGTCCTCTGACACTTAATAACCCTAGGGTGTTATCAGACTGCTGTTCCAACCACTGCTTTGAATTAAATGACCACATTGATCAGTTTATAACCATTACCACTTGGTGTACATTCGTTTTTGAGTTGGGAGTTTAGTCAACAATAGGCCTCATGAGACTCTGGAGTAAAAAAACCTCATTAGGTAGGTGATAAATCTTAGCAAGTGTATTGCATTTGGTGGCCTTGGAAAAAGGATTTTTTCAGTTTTCTCTACCTCTCTAATAAATATAGTACCCATATTATATACCCATATATATACCCATAATGCACATTATATTCAACATGTTATAAAGTGTTTTTTAAAAATAATTGCTCCAAAGACATATGCTTTTTTGGATATCATCAAAGTCTTTGCAAATTGTAATATTAGATTCTTATTTTCTGTGTGATACATATACACCATGGAGTACTATGTGGCCATGAAAAAGAATTACAGTAGGTCTTTTGCATGGACATGGATGGAACTGGAGGGCATTATCCTTAACAAACTAACATAGAAACAGAAAACCAAATATTGCATGTTCTCACTTGTAAACAGGAGCTAAATGATGAGAACACATGGACACATAGAGGGGAAACATACACACTGGAACCTACCTGAAGGTGGGGGTTGCAGGAGGGAGAAGAGCAGAAAAAATAACTATTGGGTACTAGGCATAGTATCTGAGTGACAAAATAATCATATAACAAACCCCCATGACACACATTTACCTATATAACAAAACTGCATGTGTACCTGTGAACATAAAATAAAAGTTTTTTTAAATTAATGGATTTGTATTTTCCTTACTGTAAACAATCATGCCAAGGCCATTTGAACTGCTTTCTGAGAGCAACTACCCACCTAATAGAGATGAGTGAATCCATTGTGGGGTGAGGGACTCCATTCATTGTCCAGTCTCCTGGAAGGAACTCTGCAGCTGTGCATGTGATAGCAAGAGAGTCGCTCCAGTGATTACTTCACAGAACGAAGACAACCTCAGGCCAATATTAAGTATCCAGTCTTCATGTTGTGTTTCCACCTCAATGTAGATCTAAGGGAAGCTTGAGTTTCAAGGTAGCATCCCATAGCTTCACTGAAGGCTGTTGCATGAGATCATGGCTTGTCTATCACCAAGTGAAAGAAAGCAACAGATATGTCCAAGAGCCTGAGATCCTTTCTCTGAGGTTGGCTGCGGTATCTTTCTTCCTGAGATGCTCTCTTTTGTGAGTGACAGTGTTGGGGGCGATGTTCTCTGGGATCCGGAAAACAAGAGCCAGCTCTCCTATTTTCTGTTTTGTCTTCGCAGTTCTGCCTGCCTTGCCTAGGGAGTTTTTGGAAAGGAACCTCCCTTCTGAGGCATCCTTCGCTTTGAGAAGACCAGATTACTTCTGAAGATGGGGGAATTCTGAACTAAAGACAGAATCTGACAATCTGGAGCCAGCGGATAGGTCTGGGAGGCTGAGGCTGTGTCACCTGGGAGTCAGTGATGGCAACCTTGCAGGATTGGAAAGACAGTGTTACCTCAGGAATGTGTTAGGAAATAGTGTATACACATATGTGTGTGTGCATATATATATATAAATATATATGGACACACACACATACATAAAATGAATATTCTGAGCCTACATGAAAATTAATTGACGGAAGGAAGGATGGGAAGTAGAACTAGCAATATTGGCAGTGTTTGTGTACTAAAAGTTGGTCTAATTTCCTGACCAGTGTTTACATTACAGTATTGCCAGTATTCCTTATGGCATGTGATGATCTGCCATGACTTTCTTTCCTTAACAGTTTTTAGGCTGGGTGCGGTGGCTCACTCCTGTAATCTCAGCACTCTGGGTGGCCGAGATAGGTGGATTACTTGAGGTCAGGAGTTCAACAGCTTGGCCAATATGGTGAAACCCCATCTCTGCTAAAAATACAAAAATTAGCCAGGCATGATGGTGCACACCTGTAATTCCAGCTACTTGGGAGGCTGAGACAGGAGAATCACTTGAACCAGGAGGTAGAGTTTGCAGTGAACCAAAATCACACCACTGCACTCCAGCCTGGGTGATAGATCGAGACTCCATCTCAGTAAGTAAGTAAATAAATAAATGTTTAAAATTAAGTTTTCACTTTACTCCAGAGCTCAAGATAGAAAACACTAATAAAAATTAAAAGTATATTGCAGGGGTAATCTGGGTCTGTAAGTAGACTTTAGGAGACAAAATTTCATGTAAAATACAATGAATATATTCAAGTTTTTCATTTTTTAAGGGCGAGAGTTTCCGTAGCAGTCATTAGATTCATGAAATCACTGTTGGACCCAAAAGTGAGGGGTCATTGGTATCTTATTATGTGCCATTTTGTAGAATCAACCTAATTCTGCCTTATGGAATGAAGCTGAAAGAAGCTCAACTAATCCAAATCTAGTTTTAAACATGAATTTGATGGAACCATGGGCAAGTATGTTATTTGCTACACACAAAGATTAGAGACAAATGGAAGTATTGTATTTTTTAATTATTAAAAATTAAATCATGTGCTTTTCTGCCAAAAGTCAGAAACTTCTAGTTCAAAGAATTTGCTTTTAGATTCTTTTAATTTAGTTGTTGATTTCCAAAAAAAGATGAAACCTTGTGTAAGATTTTGGTATAAGAACGTTAACCTTTTCCTCTCCCCAGAAATACACATTAAACTAAAGAGAATCAGAATTCTAGTCATAAGCTTTTATTTTTTGCACTTGAAGAACCGAAAGCTTTCTCTGTTTGTTATTTTCTGAAGGAGGGGGTTTCCTGTGTGTGTCTTTCTGAAGTTCTGGGGATCCCCTCATCTTTTCAGTCCTAGGCACCTTTTTCTTTATATTGAGCATCCTTTGAACCAATAAGGGCGACTGTGGCCACCATTTGCCATCCCCTGGCAGAGCGATCTGCATTTTTTCTTGACTGAATCAGGGTGCTGTTTCCTGGTATAAAGCTTGAAGTACCTCCAAGTACTGACTGCAGGGCCAGACTCAGAAGGAGACAGAAACTGACTGATTTGAAGGCATGAAAGACTGGATTCTCACCTGCACTTACCGTACTCATGATGTCTGATTTTATTTTAATTTTTGAGACAGCTTCTCATTTTGTCACCCAGGCTGGAGTGCAGTGGTGTGATCATGGCTCACTGCAGCCTCGACCTCCTGGGCTCAACTAATCTTCCCACCTCAGCCTCCTGAGTATCTGGGATTACCAGTGTGAGCCATCATGCCGACCCTGAAATTCTCTTTTAAAAAATGTATTACTTTCAGGTTTTTCTACTCCTCTTCTTCCTATTACTAATCTAATATTTTGGCTAGGGGCATTCGGACACCTATTTACACATAAACGCTGGGAAAAGAGGTTGGTTGGAAAGTGCATGAGAACCTAGGAGGGACAGTTGGGGCAGGTTCAGCATGGGAGGCCGGAAGTTCTCCCTGCAGGAGCCTTGGCTGAGCCTCTTCCAGGAAGAAGAGCCCAGAGCTCAGGTACTGCCGCTCCTGCTGCAATGCCAAGAATGGCCACTAGGGAACTGGACCCCCTTGTCAATATGCATTCTACCCAAGTTGGTAATAAAGCCTAAACCTGTGTCCGTTTTTCAAATCACTGTAGAGTGGAAGATACATATTTCTTTTCTGCTGAGATCTTGAACTTTAAAAATCACAAGTGGTGTTTTAAACGTATTATTAATGCAGAGCACTTTATTATAGTTCAATAAAGAATTCTATGTCTCCATTAAACAGACTAATGACACCTCCAGACATATTTATAGTAATTTTCCCAGCTGATACAGTTTAATTAATGATATAAGGACATAATTACATGTTTCAGTGATCTTTCACATATTTACAGGAACTGCTGTAACTAGCTTAATTAGAGTAATTATGTAAATAGCTGATAATGCACAACAAATTACAGGAAAAAATCTTCTATAGCCTAGTGTGTTCAATTTCTAAGCAAGCTTATAAAAGGAAAACCTTCACATCTTGGGATAAAATGTAAGACTATATGGCCTCTAAATTTTGTTGTTCTTAAACCCGGCAGAACATAACTGTTGGAGGTTTAACAGTTAACTTGTCTTCCTTTTGCAGTTCTGTTGCAGACCTCATGTCAGTTGTTGGTTGTGTTCTATGAAATTGCTCATTCTGCTTTGCCACTGGCTGGAGTTTCATGATGAGTTTTTTGTCATGTTGGGTAGTTATTATATTGCACTCACTGAGAACTGGAAAGGGCGCTTAGGGAAAAGGTTGACAAATCTCACACCTCTTTTTCATTTCCTTTCTCGTCCTTTCTTTAACTGATTATCTTCTGTTTCCATCACACTCATAGACAAATATGTTTCTTTGGACAAGGCCTCTAAGAGCTCTTTCTGTAATTAAACACATATTTGTAAAGACCGTAATCGATGTTCTCCTGCGGAGTTTTAGTTCTGGTTACCCACCATTCAAGTCCTTTTGATGCTGTCTTGCTCATGGAAGTGATCAGCCTAGGAGCCCTTAGAGAGAAGCAAGAGCCCCTTTTTAAAATGAATAATGCCCCACCTTAATCAGCTGGTGTGTTTCCATTGGCTGACATCAGGCACACCCTCTACCTTCCTTTACTTTTGCAGACTACTGTATCCATATCGTGGTGCTTCTTGTGGAAGAAGACCTAAGGAAATCCAACTGAGCCAAAAAAAAAAAAAAAAAAAAAAAAGTCAGCCTTAGGTAGAGAACAGTGTCAAATTTTAATTACAGTTTGCTCAAATCAATGACTCATTGGTTTGCACATTCATGCTCTGCCTAATTTTTCTGTCTGTTACCTGCCCTACTTTCTGCACTGCTATCCCACAGCATGAGACCTCTCTGTTGGTCAGGCAAGGCTCCTGACTGTCCCATGAACACATTTTTAAACCCATGTGTTTATTTATTTTTCTTAGTCTTCCTTTTTACTGGATTTTACCAATTTTTGAGCCCTTCTTAAGTTTACCTCCTGCAGGAAACCCTTCATTACTAATCTCGTTGATTTTTCTCTTCCAGGACATGGCCTACACCATGAAAATCAATCAATTCTATACTGTCACGTACTGGGCATCCACCTCTTCTCTCCAGCTACATGGAAGCTTCTGGAGGACAGGAGACCTGTGATTGATACTTTATCTCCCATCAGATAGCAGGTATTCAGTAAATTCTCATTCACCGTTTCTGGTGTATTTAATCAGGACCTCTACATGTGGCTGTGCAGGCTATGTATGCACAACTCTAGGGGGCACCATCCGACATCAACTTTGCAAGGTTTTTTACTGTTAAAAGATATCTGCCCTTTCTACAGTGCCTCTTGCTGCTGCCACTGATGTCCATATCCTCATCTTTACCAATTGGTCTCACTCTGAAGAAATCTGGAATTAGTCAGTTCACCTCTACACAATAAGATCCACTAACCTCCCTCAAGGAATTCATAGTCTAACAGGTGACACAGACATATAAGTAAATAACTGCTAAATCTTCAGATATATGGAATTATAAAAGTATACAGGAGGGCTGGGTACAGTGTTCCACATCTGTAACCCCAGCACTTGGGGAGGCTGAGGTAGGCAGATCACTTGAGGCCAGAATTTGGAGACTAGCCTGGCCAACATGGCACAACTCCATTTCTACTAAAAATACAAAAATTAGCCTGATGTGGTGGTGGGCAAGTGTAACCCCAGCTACTCGGGAGGCTAAGGCACAAGAATCATCTGAACTCAGGTGGAGGTTGCGGTGAGCCAAGATCATGTCACTGCACTCCAGCCTGAATGAAGGAACGAAACTCTGTCTCAAAAATAAAAGTATGCAGGAATTGCAGAAATGGTGTAGGAAGAAAATAATATTTACATTGTAAAGTTAACTGGATGCTGGGTTGAAGTGGGGAGAGTGAAAGAGTCTGGGGTCACTCCCAGGTTTTTGGCTCTGGAGACTTCATAAGTGATGATGCATCTGGGTAAGGAAGAGAAAGTCTGGAGGAAAATGAATGGTTTGGGATGTGTGGCTTCTGAGATGCCTGTGACACTGGGGAGATAACTGGTGAAGCATCGTTTTCATGGGCTTCCTACTGAGGAACAGCAAAATGAGGAGCATCAGCAGGTAAGTGGTGGCTATGTGGTGTTGGAGCTCCCAGAGAGAGTGTGTGTACAGGATGAAATGGGAAAAGGGCCAAAACTTGAGTTCCTGGAGGTGGAAAAGGAAAAGCTAGCAAGACCAGGCACAGGCAAAAAAAGCCCCCGAAGCCCCGGGTGTCACCACATGTCACAGATCATGAGTTATGGTAACTGAGGATGGCCCCTCGAAGATCCTGCTTTAACAAACCCCTAGGGATGTTAGGGATTCCTAACAAGCACAACCAAACGCCAACAGAAGCATGACATTTTACTTCCATGTGAAATGGGTGGATAAACATTTCCTTTCTAAACTTTATGTTTTTAAAATATAGTAAATCCTTTAGAAAATTATTATCTTTTTAATAGAAAGATTAAGTTAGGATTAAATAACGAAGCAGGTGTCCCTTGACCGTGGAGGGTAGGTCGAGGTGTAAGAACCAGTAAGGTGAGATCATCAGGGCACACTGGTGAGCAGAGAGGAGGCAGAATTGCTCATCTGCCCTCACAGCCCTGCCCCCGTGGCCAGTTTCCTGTCACAGTGTGCTGTGCTTGGCACACTTGACCCTGGAGTCCCTTGCAGGGAACCATCATTACCTGTTGGTTTTCATTTCTATGTTCTGTTCCTCTGCTATTCTCTGCTCTACTCATTCAAAGTCTGTTTTAGGTGTTTATCCCATCGTTGCTTTATAGCTTCTTACAAATGGCTTTAAATACATTCTATATACTTGTGATTCTGATTTTTTTTTTTTTTGAGACAGGGTCTGGTTCTGTCACCCAGGCTGGAGTGCAGTGGAGTGATCAGAGTTCACTGCAGGCTCAAATCAAACACCTGGCCTCAAGGAATCCTCCTGCCTCGGCCTCCCAAAGCCAGCTTGGATCTCTCTCTTGAATTCCAGACTGATGTAGCTAAATACCTGGTCCACATTTTCCAACCCTTCTCTCTCATGCAGCTCCTTCTAAGTCTTTTCTTGCTTATTGAACGGCAACTTCATTCTCCCGGTTATAACATTTGGGGGTTATCCTTGATTTCTCTCTTCATAATCCATCAAGAAATCTTGTTGGCTCTACCTGTAAAAAATATCCAGAATATGACCAAACCTCCCACCTCTCTCACTCCGCTCTGTTAGTAGCCACCATTATCTCCCATCTACAGTATTAGACTGTTCTTCTAACTGCCAGCTTGCAGTCTATTCTCAACATAGCAGCTAGAATGATCCTCTTAACAGGTAAATCAGGCCATGTCTTCCCTCTTCTCAAATCTTTCCGATGGCTTCCCATTGGAGAGTAAAAGTCTAGGACTTGGGCAGGTGCAGTAGTTCTTACCTATAATCCCAGCAGTTTGGGAGGGCGCAGTGAGAGGATTGTTTGAGCTCAGGAGTTTGAGACCAGCTTGTGCAACACAGTGAGTTCCCATCTTTAATAAAAACAAAAAATAAAAAATAGCCTGGCATGGTAGCCTGTGTCTGTAGTCCCAGCTACTCAGGAGGCTGAGGGGGGAGGTTTTCTTGAGCCCAGAAGTTTGAGGTTGCAGTATGCTATAATTGTACCACTGCATTCCACCCTGAGCAAGAGCCAGACCCTGTCTAAAAAAAACAAAGAAAACCCTAGGTCCCTGTAATGACCTGTGTATGACTCACCACCCACTGTCCCCACTCTGGTTTTGTACCTCCTTCTATTGTTTTTGCTCAGGACATTCCAGTCACTGTGGCCACTTGGCTCAATTTTGACTTACTGGGCTTGCCCCACTTCAGGGTCTTGGTACTTTTTTTTTTTTTTTTAGATGAATGCTTTTGTTTCTTCTCTATTCACATGATTTGCTCCCTCATATTCCTTAGGCCTTTTTTGTTTGTTTTTTGAGACAGAGTCTCCTTTTGTCTCCCAGGCTGGAGTGCAGTGGCAGTATCTCAGCTCACTGCAACCCCTGCCTCCCAGGTTCAAGTGATTCTCCTGTGTCAGCCTCCCCAGTAGCTGGAACTACAGGTGCACGCCACCATGCCCAGCTAATTTTTGTATTTTTAGTAAAGATGGGGGTGGGGGGCGTCTCACCATGTTGGCCAGGCTGGTCTCAAATTCCTGACCTCAAGTGATCCGCCAGCCTCGACCTCCCAAAGTGCTGGGATTACAGGTATAAGCCACCGCGCATGGCCCCTTTAGGTCTTAATTCAAATTTCTTTTTGTCGTGTGACCCTTCTTCGCACTTCAATATTTCAGCCCCCCACGCCCACATTCCCAATGTCCCTTCCTTGCTGAAATTTTCTCTTCAATACTTAAGCACTTTCTGAGGTACACTATATTTGGACTTATTTATCTTTTTAATTGCCTCCTTTGCCCCTACTCTCTGGTAAAATAGACTTTAAACCAACAAAGATCAAAAAAGACAAAGAGGGCATTACATAATGGTAATGGGATCAATGCAACAAGAAGAGCTAACTATCCTAAATATATATGCACCCAATACGGGAGCACCCAGATTCATAAAGCAAGTTCTTAGAGATCTACAAAGGGACTTAGATTCCCACATGATAATAGTGGGAGACTTTAACACCCCACTGTCAATATTAGGCAGATCAGAGACAGAAAATTAACAAGGATGTTCAGGGCTTGAACTCAGCTCTGGGCCAAGTGGACCTAATAGGCATCTACAGAACTCTCCTCCTGAAATCAACAGAATATGTATTCTTCTCAGCATAACATCACACTTATTTTAAAATTGACTGCACAATTAGAAGTAAAACTCCTCAGCAAATGCAAAAGAATGGAAATCAAAACAGTCTCTCAGATCACAGTGCAATCAAATTAGAACTCAGGACTAAGAAACTCACTCAAAACTGCACAACTACATGGAAACTGAACAACTGACTCCTGAATGACTACTGAGTAAATAACGAAATTAAGGCAGAAATAAATAAGTTCTTTGAAACCAATGAGAGCAAAGATACAACATACCAAAATCTCTGGGACACAGGTAAAGAAGTGTTTAGAGGGAAATTTATACCACTAAATGACCACAGGAAAAAGCAGGAAAGATCTAAATCAACACCCTAACATCACGATTAAAAGAACTAGAAAAGCAAGAGCAAACAAATCCAAAAGCTAGCACAAGACAAGAAATAACTAAGATCAGAGCAGAACTGAAGGAGATAGAGACATGAAAACCCCTTCAAAAAATCAATGAATCCAGGAGTCTGGTTTTTTGAAAAGATTAACAAAATAGATAAACCGATAGCCAGACTAATAAAGAAGAAAAGAGAGAAGAATCAAATAGACACAATAAAAAATGATAAAGGGGATATCACCACTGATCCTACAGAAATACAAACTACCATCAGAGAATACTATAAACACCTCTGTTAAAATAAACTAGAAAATCTAGAAGAAATAGATAAATTCCTAGACACATACACCTTCCCAAGACTAAACCAGGAAGGGGTCAAATCCCTGAATAGACCAATAACAAGTTCTGAAATTGAGGCAGTAGTTAATAGCCTACCAACCAAAAAAAGCCCAGGACCAGACGTATTCATAGCAGAATTCTACCAGAGAATTCTGGTACCATTCCTTTGAAACTATTCCAAACAATAGAAAAAGAGGGACTCCTCCCTAACTCATTTTATGAGGACAGCATCATCCTGATACCAAAACCTTGCACAGACAAAAAGAAAAAAGAAAATTTCAGGCCAATATCCCTGATGAACACTGATACAAAAATCCTCAGTAAAATACTTGCAAACAGAATCCAGCAGCACATCAAAAAGCTTATCCACCACGATAAAGTTGGCTTCATCCCTGGGATGCAAGACTGGTTCAACCTAAGGAAATCAATAAATGTAATCCATCACATAAACAGAACCAATGACAAAAACCATATGATTATCTCAATAGATGCAGAAAATGCCTTTGATAAAATTCAACACCCCTCCATGCTAAAAACTCTCAATAAACTAGGTATTGATAGAACATATCTCAAAATAATAAGAGATATTTATGACAAACCCTCAGTCAATATCATACTCAATGGGCAAAAACTGGAAGCATTCCCTTTGAAAACCTGCATAGGACAAGGATACCCTCTCTCACCACCCCTATTCAACACAGTATTAGAAGTTCTGGCCAGGACAGTCAGGCAAAAGAAAAAAATAAATGGTATTCAAATAGGAAGAGAGGAAGTCAAATTATCTTGTTTGCAGATGACATGATTATATATTTAGAAAACTTCATCGTCTCAGCCTAAAATCTCCTTAGCTGATAAGCAACTTCAGCAAAGTCTCAGGACATAAAATCAGTGTGCAAAAATCACAAACATTCCTATACACCAATAATAGACAAACAGAGAGCCAAATCATGAGTGAACTCCCATTCACAATTGCTGCAAAGAGAATAAAATACCTAGAAATATGACTTACAAGGGATGTGAAGGACCTCTTCAAGGAGAACTACAAACCACTGCTGAAGGAAATAAGAGAGGACACAAACAAATGGAAAAATATTCAACGCTCATGGATAGTAAGAATCAATATCATGAAAATGGCCATACTGCCCAAAGTAATTTATAGATTCAATACTATCCCCATCAAGTTACCATTGACTTTCTTCACAGAATTAGAACAAAACTACTTTAAATTTCATATGGAGCCAAAAAAGAGCCCATATAGTCAAGACAATCCTAAGCAAAAAGAACAAAGCTAGAGGCATCACACTACCTGGCTTCAAACTATACTACAAGGCTACAGTAACCAAAACAGTATGATACTAGTACCAAAACAAACCAATGGAACAGAACAGAGGCCTCAGAAATAATGCCACATATCTATAACCAACTGATCTTTGACAAACCTGACGAAAACAAGCAATGGGGAAAGGATTGTCTATTTAATAAATGGAGTTGGGAAAACTGGCTAGCCATATGCAGAAAACTGAAACTGGACCCCTTCCTTACATCTTATATAAAAATTAACTCAGAGTGAATTAAAGACTTAATTGTAAGACCTAAAACCATTAAAAACTCTGGAAGAAGGATGGGTCCTGTAGCATGTAGTCCCAGCACTTTGGGAGGCAGAGGCAGGCAGATCACAAGGTCAGGAGATGGAGACCACCCTGGCCAACATGGTGAAACC
>NW_016107974.1:175509-210602 GCF_001604975.1 Cebus imitator | reverse complement strand
AAAAAAAAAAAAAACAAAAAAACAAAACAAAACAAAACAAAAAACTCTAGAAGAAAACCTAGGCAATACCATTCAGGACATAGACATGGGCAAATACTTCATGACTAAAACACCAAAAGCAAGGCCAAAAAAAGCCAAAATTGACAAATGGGATCTAATCAACCTAAGAGCTTCTGCATAGAAGAAGAAGCTATCATCAGAGTGAATAGGCAACCTACAGAATGGGAGAAAAGTTTTGCAATCTATCTCATGAAGGGCTAATACCCAGAATCTACAAAGGACTTAAACAAATTTACAAGAAAAAAAAAATACCATCAACAAGTGAGCAAATGATATGAACAGACACTTCTCAAAAGAAGACATTTTATGCGGTTGACAAACATATAAAAAAAGCTTATCATTACTGGTCATTAGAGAAATGCAAATCAAAACCACAATGTGATAGCTTCTCACGCCAGTTAGAATGGTGATCATTAAAAAGTCAGGAAACAACAGATGCTGGAGAGGATGTGGAGAAATAGGGAAGTTTTACATCATTTGTGGGAGTATAAATTAGTTCAACCATTGTGGAAGAGAGTGTGGTGATTCCTCAAGGATCCAGAACCCATTACTGTGTATATGCCCAAAGGATTATAAATCATTCTACTGTAAAGACACATGCGCATATATGTTTATTGCAGCAATGTTCACAATAGGAAAGACTTGGAACTAACCCAAATGCCCATCAATGATAGACTGGGTAAAGAAAATGTGGCACATATATACCATGGGATACTATGCAGCCATAAAAAAGGATGAGTTCATGTCCTTTGCAGGGATATGGATGAAGCTGGAAGCATCATTCTCAGCAAACTAACACAGGAACAGAAAACCAAACCCTGCATGTTCTTACTCATAAGTGGGAGCTGAACAATGGGAACACATAGATGCAGGGAGGGGAACATCACACACTGGGGCCTGTCGGGAGGTGGGTGGCTAGGGGAGGAATAGCATTAGGAGAAATACCTAATGCCGATGAGGGGTTGATGGGTGCAGCAAACCACCATAGCACATGTATTCCTATGTAACAAACCTGCACGTTCTTCACATGTGTCCCAGAATTTAAAGTGTAATAATAATAATAATAACAAAGTAAGATCCCAACAGGGAAATCATGTTATTAGAGTCATAGTTCATACCTTAACATCCCACTGTGAGCACAGGCCACAAAAAGTCCAGGAAGTCCTGGATAATCTTGCAGAATGGCCAGTGCCAAATAAGGAATGAGCTGAAAAATTCCAAAACTTATTTCCAAGTAGTTTTTGCTTGGACAGAATTAATTTTGCTGAACAGAATTAATGAATGCCAAAAAAAAAGAAAATGATAGGTAAGATCTTATGCTGACTAATTCATTGAAAAAGAGAAAATGAACTTTGCGTTCTTCTTGCAAGTTAGAGGTTTCTTAAAATCAAATTATCTTATGGCAAAGAACAGGAATAGAAGACTATAACTAATCAGACTATAACCAATAAGTTATAACTATTTTATATAATGATAAAAAATAAGACTACAGCGAATGTTACTTTGTCTTAACTGTCCTGGTGAAATTTAAGTCAGTTTTCCAAAGGAAGCAACTTAGTTCCCTAGGATCAAGAAAATAGATTCAAGAAACCAGTCTATATATATATATATATATGCATATATATAGTGTGTGTATATATATAGTATGTATATATATACACACACATATACATACATTATATATCTATAGAGAGAGAGCCTGAAACCTATACCATTTGCTGTTCATTCAAGTAAAATAAAACATTTAATTTTAAAAACTAGTGACAGGAAAGCATTTGACCATGATAATAGATGGTTTAGAATAATAACATGGAGACATACTTTCTTCCTCCCAGAAACCATTTCAGTTCTTCCTCTTACCATGTCTACCTCTTATTTGCTTATAAAGCAGAGGTTTTGGGGGTGGGGGCATAGGATTAAGGATGAATGTTTAGATTCCGGGGACCTTCTAACGGCACAAACTGAAGTCAGAGATATTGAACACAGTGTTTAAAGAGGCTGTTATTTCATCATGAGTTTTGTAACTCTATAGAAGACACTTGAGGAAATTAGTAGCTTAAACTTACATGAGTATGTTTTATATTCTCAGCAGGATTTTGTAAGAGAGAAAAAAACTTTTAAAAATTAAAAGCACACCACTAACTTGATATTATACCAGAACAATATGAAGTACCTTGAAGTCATTCAAAATAACCCTTCCACAGAAACCTGTCACCTTACAGACGCTACACTTCCTTTCTCTCATTTAAAAAAATGGCAACTGGTCTTTCTAGGTCAAGTGCTCCATGCCTCTTTCTTCTTCCTTTTTAAGCCGCTCATAGGAAAGGAGGAGGAGTACATTAATAACAGGTGGTATGGGATACATTTAAAGGCCGGTAGGCACTCATTTGTCAGAGTGCTTCAGTTAGAAGCTAAAGGAGGTGCTCTAAGAATAGGAGAGCATGTGTACCTCTTAGAGTAATGAAGAACTGCTTTACACACACCAGAAGACTGTTTATAGCACAGGGTATTTGTTTTGTTGTTATGATGCAAGCAAATAATTTTTGCTTTTCAGGTGCCTCATTCAGGCAACAACTGTTCACCAGTTCCTCCGTATTTTTGTTGCTTACTAGAATTAATTTAAGAGGTGAATGTAAGAGATTTTAAAACCTTGTAATAGTAATTGTTGCTCTGGGAAAATACAGTTAACCTCTGGTCTTCCTAGCAGTCAAACCTTTCAGATGTTAAGGTTCAGTATTGCCCTGGTCCCCTTCTTCATTCTTTAGGGAAAGGTTTAAAAAACTGAGAGTTACTTTCTCCTTGTTTTTGCTTTTTCTTCCACAACATACATTTGGCAGTTTGAACCTCTTACCTCTGTAATGTAGAGGAATCGGTTTATAAACGATTCCTGAAATTGTCCTTCCTTAATTGTAAGAACAATATGATTTCATTTGAAAATAGTTTTAGTTAGAGAATGTAAACACAAATTCTCTCTTCATGCCTACGTTTCCTTCACGGTTCTTCTCAAGCAGGCTTCGTCTTCTCCCTTTTCTTCTCCTCCCTCTCCTTCTTCTTTTTCTTATTGACCTATCTGTATTTGGAAGGTATGTACAATTACAGGTCCTGCTTTCTCAATTTGTTTGTAAGCAAGGATTCTGCTTGTGTTCTTAACTTTTTTGCTACCCTACTTTTTTGCTCCACTTTTAACCACTGTTAACCCAACTGACGCCTGATTCAGAAAAAAGAGTCACTTTCCCTTCAATGTCATGGGAATGAATCAGTTGAGTGTTTTCTATATCATGTTATGACTCTCTTGGATACTTACTCATCAGCATCAGTGCTAAATATTGTTGATACAGAGACAAATAGTATCAGATTCTTGTACTTGAGGAGGCCAGTAGTCAGGGAATTGTTATTTATAATGAATGTTGATGTATTGTGGTCAGTCATATGATAACCGAAAGGATCATAAATGAAAGACTTCACAGAGGAGGAGACATTGGATTGGCACTAGTAGAAGCATATGAGAGAGAAACTCAGAACATTTCCCGAAGAAGAACTAGCATGAGCGAACAATATGGAACTGTAAAGTGTGTGACCCTATGGAGACAAATCAGATAAAGAAAATGAATGACCAGCTAGGAATGATGCAATGAAAAGGGGTGGAGATTGTGGAGAACTAGAGAACATGCCACATTTAGAGCAAACAGCCATTACTTAGCTTTGACTGGTTGCTGCCATGCAGGATGTGGGCTCAATGTTAGTGAATCTTCCATTTCTTTAGAAAAAAAATTAAAGTTATTCTTGAAAAAAAATTAAAGTTATTCTTTAAAAAAAAATTAGCTATCTCCTACAGGAAGGAGGGAAAAATAGAAGTTCTGTAAAATGTCCAAACAAAAATCTTTTTAAACACTCCCAGTCCCAAAAAAAAATGGGTTGGGCCCACAGACCTCCAGCTGGCAATCCTGGCCAAGAATTCACCCCAAAAATGATTAGTTCTGGGTAGCAGGATCAGGGAATGTATTCCGGGAGACGGCAGAACTGGTGGGGAATGGTATAAGATAAAGATGTTGGAGATCGTTTATAAAAGATATTGGATTCCTTATATTGGCAGTTTGAATTTCATCTTAGAGGTACCAGAGAACATTAAACAATTTAGTGTAGAAAAACATTGTGATGGATTTATTATAACTTCCTGAAAATGTTCATAGTAATTAATTTTTTATATTAGAACATTTCTGAATATAGATTTATATGATCTCTTTATAGAGATAGTGTGCATAGACATTGCTTTGGCTATAGACTACCCCAGGCCACGCTACCATCTGTACTCACTGAAGCCTGGTAATAAATGTGCTTAAAGGAAAAAAAACACCTCTCTATTTTCTGCATAGGAGTAGCTTCAGTACTTGTTTGTAGTTACAATTGGTATTCATCATGCACTCAGGAATTAAGTGAACCATAAGACAAGTCTATTACCACCATCTCCACCACATGTGTTTGCAGAAGCCATTGTGCAAACTGGGTTCTCTGCCAGAATTGTCTATACTATTAGAAAGTGTTGCCAGCCACCTCTAATTCTCAGCACTAAACAGAATCAACCTTGCTAAAAACAACTTAACATGAACAAGTAGAATAAACACAACAGAACACTTCCTTAGACTTTTACTTGTTTGTACATAAGCTGAGTCAAAGTTGGGGTGACCTCATGACAGAAGGAAGTGACTGGTCTCACCCACTGTTTACCTGCCTCATGGCCATGGCTATTGGCATTGCTTTGGCCACAGCTGTCTAACCTAGACCACTCTACCTCTCCCTTCTCTCTACCCACCAATGCCTGGTAATGAATGGGCTTAAAGGAAAGAAATCTCTATTTTCTACCAGAGAATCAATGCATTGCCATAGCTGCACATACTGCCCGATAGTAGTTCTACATTAAAGCTCAACACTTTTTTTGGCATACTGAAATGAGACTCCAGTGATCTACAGTCTTGTGTATGAGGGAGTCTGACTTTGTAGTGGGGTTTAATGTTCCTGGCATCAAGTTATGAGTTGAGTTATAAGCACCACAGGAGGGATGTGTTCTCCTGCTGCTTCCTCACTGGAGCTTTAAGTAGGGTCTCTGGTTTTACACAGGTCCAGGCAGAGTTTAGGGTCAAAAGTTGAAACTAATGACTAAAATTGGACTCTGAGCTTTTAGTCATAGTAGGTCTTAGAACTAGGACATTACTATCCTTAAGGGGTAAATGAATCCTCAAATCTCTACCAGCCCAGAGGTAACAGGCAGGAAAGGTCATTTAAAAGTAGAACTGTGGATTAGGAGTGATGAGATTGGCTTCATTTGAAGATCTTTGGGAAATCACCTTTTCTCTCTTTCTCAGTTGGGCCAGTTGTGAGATGGGAGTATTTATTGTACTTTCCTCCTCAATGGAAGTGAATATCCCTTGAGTATGTATTGAGATCGGCAGGCAAAAAGTTCTTGATGGCACCGATAATTATTTTTATTGGTTAAAAATTACACTTGTATAAAAGAAAAGACAATCCTCTTCAACTCTGCTTTAATTATAACAAATACTTCATGCTAGAAGATGAACCAGACAGAAGTTAGCCTTTAATTAGACTTTTACTTTCGTTAATTTCTAATGAGTGGTATGTTTATTTGGTGACTCTGGAGTATAATAATAAACGGTGAAAGTGAAAATGAAAACAATTTTAAGAATAGATGAGGCAACGGAAAATTCCTGGGCTTTCTTACCCCTCTGTATGCTGCCCATTGGCAGTCAGAATAAGGCATAACCGGGTTTCCTCACAGATGTTGTCCATGGAAACCCAAATCTTCCATTCCCACTTTCACCCAAAAAGGGGAAAAAGACATCCATAATTAAGGGGAACTTTGGGACATAAGTTTTATGGTTTGCCAACTTCCCTGTTCTAACTTTCACTACTTTCGTTATCAGTATCAAAGACTGCATACCCTGGAATCACTTTTGCTCATTTCCATTCCTAGCATTTATTTTTGTAGTGATTCTTTTTAACTCACTCTTCAATTATTCTAAGAAAGACTCTGAGTTCTTATTTTTCTCATCATGTTTTGATCTTCTCATTCACCTCCCACCTCACGTTAACTTACAAGAAAAGCTTTGGCTCTTCCATTTAATACACAATATTGGCTCTTTGATCTTTCTTTTTTCTTTCTTTTTGTTTTTTTAAAGTGTAAGCAAGTTTAATGAAAGTTAAGGAGTAAAAGAATGGCTGCTCCATAGGCAGGCTGAGCAGCCTCGTCTTTCTTTCTGAGAGAGGTGGGCCCTCTACTGTTGCCTTTTGGTATGCCTTTTGAAATTAGAAAATTCTGGTGGCAGAGCGTAAGTAAATTTATAAAAATAAACAATTACAAGCAGTTGTGTACATTTACAAATTAAGCCTATTAGCAAAAATATTGTTTAAAGCATCAAATTCATTTGCCATTTCTTTCGTTATGCAATGCACGTTTTTTTTCTTTGCCTGGTACAGTTAGGGATTAGGAGGCGGAGAAAACAGATGAGAGGTCTTCGGTGGAGTTCAGCACTCTGATAACAGGCAAGCAAACTGTTCCTGGCTTTGCTGCACGTTAGAATAACCTAGGAAGCTTTAAAATATCATGAAGGCCCAGGCTCCACCACCAAGAAATTCTTATTTAATTGGTCTGGGATGGGGCTCAAGTATTAGTATTTTCTCAAAACTCTCCAGATGATTCAAATAGATTAGAGTTGAAAACTACTGCTATTTATTTTGCAGCTTTTTATTTCTAAGAACAAGCTTTTGTTTTGGTTTGGTTTGGTTTTGTGTCAGTAAGCAAAGAGGCTGCTTTTGTCAGGCTTCTCACAAAGCAGAAGCTCCCTCAGGGAACATGTTTCTAAGAGGGTTTCCAGAGAGAAATTGTCATGAACTGACATGGCCAAATGACCAAATCCCCCCGATGGCCAGTCAGAGCTGAAAATTTCCTCTGGAACTTTTTGTATTTTTCAATAAAATCTGTACAGTGAATCAGAGAGAAATAATTTCATTCACAATTCTGCTCTCCCTTTGGTTGAAAGTGTTACTTCACTTCTCAACTCTAAAAGGAAGACAGTGACGGTAGGTACATCACAGGGCCTCGTAAGAATGAAGAGAAGGCGTGCGCGCCCAGCCCCAGCACAGAGCCTAGCCTGGCACGTGGGGAGTTCTCTGTGAAAGTTAAAGTTGTTATTGGTAAAGGGAATTGTACTGAGTAGCAAGTACACTCACTCACTGTAGTGAGCGATGTTTATTGGTCTCTGGAAATGGCTTTTTAATTTTTGCTGAAGCGTGGCTTTAGACCCTAATGGATTCTTCACAGAAAGTTAAATTGAACTGCATATAGTCAACTCTTTACTTCTGATGCATAACTAAGCAGTTTAGCTAAATTTAACTTGATTTTATTGCCAAAATATGCTCCTATGACTATGAGTAGGCCAGGATACAGCTCACGTGTCTACAGAGCTGTTTATTTACATTTTAGTTTATTCCTACAGAGGAATAAACTAGAATCTACTTTTTCTCTTATAATCCTCAGCAAGATGCTAATGATAGTGTGTGGACATGCTCCATTGTTAAAAAATGCAAGCTGGGTGTATTTTTTCCTTTAAAAATTGCTTTTTAACAACCTTAAATGAACTGTTAAAAGTAACCAAAAACAAAAACCAAAAAATCCATATCTCCCTATCATCCTAGCCTCTTACCCTAGCATGATTGCTTACATTTTTGTGTGTGTGTGTATGCTTTCTTCCAACTCTATGCATGTTTGATCCATATTATACTTTTCTGACTGAGGACTCACTGCATCTATTTTGTATTTGATCTTGTCCCCCTAGGCTGCAGAGCTTAGTAAGCAGAAGCATGAGCACTGGTGTCCAAGTCTGTGCCGTCCAAGTCTCCACTATTTCTGGCCGAATGACCGTGAACCCTAGCTCAGCCTTTCTGTGCTTCATAGAGTTGTACGAGGATTTAGTACATGGGTACTCCATAACTTCAGGTATTATTTAACATTTTTTTTGTAAGTTCTTTCAATTTGCTACATGACAAACATTTTCATTTTTGAAATGCTGATGTAACTTCACCAATAAAATGTTAATACTCTGTGGAGTGGAAGTTGTGTAGACTAAAAAGTACAAATTTCTCTTCTTATTTTCCAGATTAAAGTAACTTTTTTTTTAATGAGGGTCTTACTCTGTTGCCCAGGCTGGAGTGCAATGGTGTGATCTTGCCTCCCTGCAACCTCCACCTCCTGGGCTTAAGCAATCCTCCCACCTCAGCCTCCTGAGTAGCTGGGACTACAGGCACACGCCATCATGCCTGGCTGATTTTTTAATTTTTGTAGAGTTGGGGGTTTCTCTATGTTGCCTAGATTGGTCTCAAACTCTGGGCTCAAGCAATCTGCCTGCCTCAGCCTCCCAAAGTGCCGAGATTATAGATGTGAGCCATCGTGCCCTGCCAAATTAATTTAAATTGGATACATACAAGTGTATTGAGCAAGTATTTGTAGTTAGAAAACAATGAAAAAACATGGTTATTTGAGGAAGATTCTACCAATTAACCATACAAGACATTGTTATGTAGCTGAAGATTACACAAAATGATTTCTAAACCTCTGGCAGTTTATGGGTTGGTTCTTCACAAATGAAGAAGTTACTGTAGATTTGCATTCAGATGAATCTGATCAAGAGAGTGCTTCCTTGGTTGGGCATGGTGGCTCACACCTGTAATCCCAGCACTTTGGGTGGCCAAGTCGGGTGAATCACTTGGGGTCAGGAGTTCGAGACCAGCCTGGCCAACGTGGTGAAACCCCGTCTCTACCAAAAATACAAAAATTAGCCAGGAGTGGTGGCATGGGCCTTTAGTCCCAGCTACTTTGGAGGCTAAGGCAGGAGAATCACTTAAACTTGGGAAGCAAAAATGGCAGTGAGCTGAGATTGTGCCACTGCACTCCAGCCTGGGTGACAGAGGAAGGCTCCATCTAAAAAAAAAAAAAAAAAAAAAAAGAAAAAAAAAGAGTGGTTCCTTGATCTGAAGCACAGCCAGGTATGGTGTTGGTGAAGAAGAGAGACAGAAAGATTAACTCTGCACTTCACACTTTCCACCTTCAAATAAAAAGTGACCAGCTGATGGTTTACTGGGATTGGGGATAATCTGTGATGCTCATTCATTCAACAAATTGTCATCACAATCCTGTTATTTGCCAGGCTATGTGATAGGGATGCCAGGGGAACAGAAGCATTCAGGGCCTGTCCTCCTAGAGCTTACCATCAAGGAGGAGAGACACACATTGATCAAATGATCAGTGCAACAGTGTAAAATCGTTCAATTGGCATGTTCTAGGAAGGAAAGGTGCATGGTATAAAGAGTCTAGAATTAAGGTAGTTGACCTGGCCAGGGACGTCAGAATATCTTGCTTAAAGAAGTCACAGTTGAGAACAGATGGATGAGTAGACACTGATTAGGTGTAAAGGAAGGAAAGAGCATCCTAGCAGAAGGAACAGAAAGTATAAAAGTCCTGTTGCAGGAGGAAGCAGAGCAAGTAAAGGGAATTGAAAGAAGGCCAGGTGGCCAGTCCTGTGACAGAGTGGAGTGACTTAGCCTCATATGGATTGAGCCAGTGGTGTGCTGGAGCTGGCTGTACTAGCTTCTGAAAGCCTGATTCCACACACATCTCTTTCCAACTCCACATTTAGGAATGTCAAGTTTCTAGCTTGAAATAGGCCAAGGTGGCTGCATTTACATGGTAAAAATCAGCCAACTCCCCCACCTCCCCGCCCCCATGGCTGGTTAACCAGTACACCACTGGATTAGACTATGTGGAGGTAGGTCCAGATTAAAATCCAACCATTCCAGATGGTCTGGGATCTGAGATTTGAAGCAGGGAAGAGACACATCTTGGGAGACAGCAAGATTGTGACTTTCTGTGTTTATCATGCCTCATGCAGGCAGAGCAAACTGACTGTCTACAGCCCTGGTGCCTTTAACCTTTTCTCTTCCCTTTCCTTCCCCTTCTCCCTTCCCTCTTCCCCCTTCTTCTCTTCCTCTTTCCCTTTCCCTTCCCTTCCTTCTTCCCTTCCCCCTTCCCTTCCCTTCCCCCTTCCCCCTTTCCTTTCTGTTTTTGCAAATTTAAATGACTCAAACATTCATACCAAATATTGGGGGAAGCCGAGTTTCCTCCCTGAGATCCCAGGATGGATGCCTCTTCCTCATGGCCCCTCTCACCTTGAGCTCCTGCTTGAATCCTCTCTCTATGCACTCTTTCTCCTGCTGACCCTGATTGCTGCTTCACCTTCACAAGGTCACCACCCATCTCAAGGCCATCAGGTCGCTTCTTTCATTCCCCAAAGCAGTACCAGCACCAGGCACAGGAATGAAACCACCTTGATCTTTAAGATAAGTCCTTATTGCCCTAAGCTGTGGCCTTGGATGGTCTTTCCTCCTAGGGCTCTCAAAGCCCCATCGTCCACCCTCCCTACCTAGGTTCCCATAATATTATTTGCAAAATTTAAGTTTACAGCCTTTATTTCAGATTAGGCTCAATGTGCATCTTTGCATATCACAAAAACTCACCATATTGTTGGCTAAACAAAAGAAAAGTCTCCCAGATTGACCCTCAGCAGTAGGATAAATGAACAATATGTTTGTAATTATAATTTGTCTTTTCCTTGGGCAAGATTGTCTTTTTAAGCAGCGTTCACTACTCCACTAACCAAGGATCTTGGGTCTTGGGTTTTTACTCTTTGGAAATGATTCTTTGACTATTAATTTTCCCTTACAACACAAGTTTGTCATAAGCTGGAGAACTGGAAACACTATCTCTTCCCTGAGTGCTGGCAGGCCAGTTCATTTTAGACGGCAATATTTTCTAGTGTTGTTGAGATTTTTTTTTTTTTTTTGAGATAGCGTCTCACTGTCACCCAGCCTGGGGTGCAGTGGCGCCATCTCAGCTCACTGCAACCTCCGCCTCCCAGGTTCAAGGGATTCTCCTGCCTCAGCCTCCCGAGTAGCTATTACCACAGGCACCCATCAAAATTAGCCCACGCCCAGCTAAATTTTGTATTTTTAGTAGACGGGGTGTCACCATGTTGACCAGACTGGTCTCAAACTCTTGACCTCAGGCAATCCACCTGCCTTGGCCTCCCAAAGTGCTGGGATTACAGGCATGAGCCACTGTGCCCAGGCAGAGATGTTATTTTTTTTAGTTTAGATTCCTTGGCATAATTAGAATGAGATGTGCTGCACTCCTCCCTCCCTGGGTCTGGAACCCTGTATACTAGCGTGTTGCTGCAGGTTTTCTTCAACAACACGGCCAGCTTGCAAGCTATTAACAGCATGTCCTCCTGGGCACAGGGGAAGCATAACCCTAGTACCTTTCTCTTCTCTTCATCTTCTTTCTCTCCTAATGCGGAATTCCTTTGTGACTTTAAAGGAAAGGTTCTCTGTCCCATTTTAGCCATAAAAGAAAGAAGCTGCTAGAGGGAATAGAAGGAAGGCTGCGTTATTGTTGAGAAAATACCTGGCCAATTTGCGGGTTTTTTTCTTGGTGCTTCAGACTTCCTTAGGCTTTCCTTTTCAGTCTCTTCTCCACCCCCATGGCATCTGTTCAATTCCTTCACACTAAGGTGTAAGTGACTAATAAGACTTAATACATTATTATTTCTAGAGCTATTTGCATTTCATCATGGTAAAAGGATTTAGTTAAAGGAAATAACTCTACTGGATGGAGAAGATTATGTTGAATAGGCACCTTTGGGCTGAGTGGGGTGGCTCACACCTATAATGCCAGCACTTTGGGAAGCCAAGGCGGGTGGATCACCTGAGGTCAGGAGTTCATGACCAGCTTGCCAATGTGGTGAAACCTTGTGTCTACTAAAAATAAAAAAATTAGCCGGGCATGGTGGCATGCACCTGTAATCCCAGCTACTCGGGAGGCTGAGACAGGAGAATCACTTGAACCCGGAAGACAGAGGTTGTAGTGAGCCGAGATCATGTCCCTGGACTCCAGCCTGGGTGTCAAGAGTGAAACTCCATCTCAAAAAAGAAAGAAAGAAAGAAAAATAAATAAATAAAGAAAGAAAGAAAGAAAGAAAGAAAGAGAAAGAAGAGAAAGAAAGGACACCTTTAGAGTGATTTTCCCCACTCAAAGGGTCACTCCTTGAGATTAAATATGAACAGAAATTGAAGGCTTGTGTTCTTTGGTTAGAGAGGTCCCCATTGTAATGAATTCAGCACTGATGAATAAAGTCAATTCCCCCTTTTTAGATCTAGATTGAATTGGTCCCTCTTTTTAAAGGTAAAATCTCTGAGAGGAGTTGAGAGAAAGGAAGTAGAATCTTCTAAATAGTCTTATATTAATATAAATGTGTGTTAACTGTCAATACTGGCCCGAACGCTCATCTCAGTAAACTCCAGAGCAGTCTATAAAGGAAGGAAAATGGGACTAGGTTCAGTGGCTCACTGCTGTAATCCTGGCACTTTGAAAAGTTGAGACAGGAAGGTCGCTTGAGTGAGGTGGAGACCTATAATATGGAAAGACCCTGTCTCTTAAAAAATTTTTTTAATTAACCAGGCGTGGTGGTGCACACCTGTGGTTACAGCTACTCCAAGCTGCAGTGAGCCATGAATGCACCACTGGGTGACAGAGTGAGACCCTGTCTAAAAAAAAAAAAAAAAAAAAAAAATGAAAGAAAACACTCAGCCTATGTTGGTCATGCCTGAAAATAAAGGGTTCCCAGTGTGACTAATCTTTGCCTTTGAACAAATGTAATTCAGACAAGAAATGCTATAAATGCTGAGACTTGTCATTTTGTTACCTCCTCTTTACTTGCACTGGTATCTTACATTTTAAGGTTTTGATAGAATATTGAGGCGAAGTCAAATAAACATCGTGAGGTCATGACTGGGGTTGGATTGGGAAATTTGGTCTACTAATTCCAGAAATGAGGACTAGAGATCAGTGCAGATGGAAATGAAGGCCAATTAGACATGATTAACATTTAGATTCAAAAATAAGATAGCATAGCATTTTACTCTGAGACTTTGCCAGTATAGGTTAGTAAATTAAAATGAAATGCAGTCAAGTTGAGACATCAGAAAATGAGATTAAGCAACATTATGCAAACATCGTAAGACCTGATTAATGGATTCCCATGCTTTGGGAAGATGGATTCCCTAAAGCCGAACAGTGGGTTCTTTTGTGGTTTGATGATCTTATCCACTTTCTGAAGGAAAGGACTTGCACGATAAATAAGGGGGAAGTATTTTTGGTTTAGGCAAATATCAAAATTGGGGATGCACATAAAGCTGTAGAGTTGCCCAAAGCTTTTAAAAGTTACTGATATTTAGGAGTATTTGTTTCCTTTTATTTATGCATAGGTTCTCCCACCACAAGATCTGCTTGTAATGGTGCTATTCGCTGCTATGAATAGAAAACTAAATAGTTAAATATAAATTATATTTTCTGGATGTAAACAGCAAGTGATTAGAAAATAGACTGAAGGATCATAATTTCTGTATTATTTTTTAAAGTTCTACCTTTGCTCTTCCTAAGATTTCATTTCCATAAAGCTTTAGGCTGTTATGGTGCAAATTGCATGGTGCTTAAGGGCAGCAAGATTTACTTAATGACTATCTGCAAATCATCTTAGAATCTTGAGGGAGGAATGTTATTAGAGTGTAGAGCAGTAAATGTTCCCTGTGTAGGGAAAAGCTTCCCCAGCCCATGGCTACAGGCTTTGATCTCATCAGCCCTCATAAAGCCAAATGAATTTCTGTCTTGTGTTTTATAGAGACTTTCTTCTAAGGAGAGCAAACCTCAGTGCAGACATTATCTAATTCTTTCTCTTACATTCATGTAAGGTTGGGTGGGACAGTTGTTATTATTCACCAACCCATTCTGCAGATGGGGAAATAAGATGGAAAGTTAAGTGACTTTCCCAAGGTCAAAGAGAAGCTAACAAGAGCCAGGAGGGTTCCTTTTGGGGTTTCCCAATTGGTGGCCCAGAACTTTTTGTATGCTGACCCCAGAATCATCAAGGAGCTGTTAGAAAACTGGCAGGTCACATAGTGCTATGAAAGGAGAGTGGGATTTGGAGCCCGAGGGGCTGAGTGTTAACTCTTCTGTTGTTTACTGTGTGATGTTAAACAAGTTATTGGTCCTGCTGGAATTAGTTCCTCTTCTTTAAAAGAAGATATTCTATATTAGAAGTGTGTGCCCCACAAGACTGCTGGATTAGATGAAATAGTGCATTTTCAAGTGACAGCACCTGATAAAATCATCCACATCACATAACATTCCAGAGAATGAAGTTTATGTCCATTATGTTGAAATTTGTAAGTATGAATATAAAAGTTGATCAATAAATGTATTATCTAGATTTATTTCAAAATATGCAAAGTAGTCTATCATTATATTTACTGTAGAATTTATATAATTTTAATTCAGTAAAGGTATGCACAAATCCATGTGTCTTTGATTCTTTCAGCCATTATTCCACTACCCTCACTCAGACACAGTGATAATTCCTAGGAGGCCCACGGAGAAGTCTCGTTTGTACTCACAAAGAAGACCTACTAGCTGTCACATGGTTCTGTCATTTTCTTCCTTTTCAAGCATTTCCCCTCACCTCTTTGTGCCTGCCATAGGTGCCTGTGGTGCCCTTGACCATCATTTTCACTAGGCACAGTTGTGCTCCAGGCATGGCCAACACTGCCGCTGGTGCACTGGGTTCCTCATGGAGCCCATGAGCACTGCGTTCTCTGAGTTTTCCAAGTACTGCAACCAAGCTGTGTCTGGAGCTGGAATTGCTGATGGGGGTTGGCGGGGGACTTTCCTCTCTACAGGTTATACCTTTCTCTGTAGCTTTTCTTCCTGTATACTGATGTCCCAAAGGTTTTAGTGCAATGGCTTCATGACCCACAGAGCACTTGGGGGCTGGATCAGGAGAGAAAATTGAGGGACAATCACTGTGCTGCTCTTCGAAGTAGCACAGTGCTGCTTCTCCTCTGATCACTACTGCTGTTTATAAAAAAAATTGGATCACAACTATATTGTGTGTGTCTGAATTGCTGTTTTTAAGGAAGGATTTTCTTCCAAGAGGTATGTCAGACTCTCAGGTAAGTGATTTCTGGTGGGCAACCAATCTAGAATAAGAGACATGTCTGAATCCTGGACTGAGCGCAGCCATTACTCTCAGTTCTCCCACAGAGATATAACTGTGACCTGGGCACGATGGCTTACACCTGTAATCTTAGCACTTTGGGAGGCCAAGACAGGCAGATCACTTGAGCTCAGGAGTTCGAGACCAGCTTGGCGAAACCCTGTCTCTACTAAAACTACAAAAATTAGCTGGGCATGTTGGCAGGTGCCTGTAATCCCAGCTACTGGGAGGCTGAGGCAGGAGAATTGCTTGAACCCAGGAGGTGGGGGTTGCAGTGAGCTGAGATAGAACCACTGCACTGCAGCCTGGGTGACAGAGCAAGACTTCATATCCAAAAAAAAAAAAAAAACGGGAGAGAGAGAGAAATAACTGTGAAGTAAACAAACAAACAAAAGCACCACACCAAAGTTAATAAATAAAAGCATGATTTAAAGGTTAGTTTCTTACTCAGTGTTTTCAATGAATCATATGAGCTCCTGGACTTAATTAACTTTATTAGGGAGCGAGCGGTTCTTTAGTTTGTAGCAGCTCCTCTTCAAACATATGAGAATGAAAATAAAAAAGAACCATCCATTGGCCACACATACTTAACGTTTCAGAGATTATAGCATTTATTAGGCCAAACAATGTTCCTATTCATAGCTGGAAAGCCTGTGTTCCAATGATTCTTATAATCATCTTTTTTTTTTAGGTAGAGGAGGAAGATTATTCTAAATTTTTTTTCCTTTTCCTTTTCATCTTGTCTATCTGTCCAAAATCCAATGCCACACTGGAGATAGAAATTTTATGGACTATAAAGTGAGATTGTCAATCTGTTGTTGTTGTTGTTGTTGTTAAAACATGAAAAATGATTTCACCTGGGGGGAGAAGGGCTAATGACAGTATTCAAAACTGAATGGTTCAATTTCTGCCAGATATATGACATCTAAAAAATGATTTCACTTTTTTTTTTAAAAAAGACAAATTTTTAAAGCAATTTTATTATTTATTTATTTTTATTTTTGAGGTGGGATTTCACCCTATCACCCAGGCTGGAGGGCAGTGGTGCGATCTTGGCTCACTGCAACCTTCGTCTCACAAGTTCAACCCATCCGCCCAGTTCAGCCTCCTCACTAGCTGGGACCACAGGCATGCGCTATTATGCCTGGCTAATTTTTCATATTTTTGGTAAAGACAGGGTTTTGCTGTATTACCCAGGCTGGTCTCAAACTCCTGAGCTCAAGTGATACACCTGCCTTGGCCTCCCAAAGTGCTAGGATTACAGGCATGGGCCACTGCGACCGGCCTAGATTCACAGCAAAATTGAGCAGACAGTGCAGAGATTTCCCATAAATCTCCTGCCTTCCCACCCACATGCATAGATTCCCCATGATTAACCTCCCCCACCAGAGTGGTACATTTTTACAATTAATGAACCTACATTGACACACCATAGTCCTTCTTTACCTTAGGGTTCACTGTTGGTATTGCACATTCTGGGTTTGAACAAACGTACAATAACATGTGTCCATTGTTATTGTATCATACAGAGTATTTTCACATCCCCCCAAATCCTCTGTACTCTGCCTATTCATCCCTCTCCCAACATCCATTCCCTCACATTTTTACTGTCTTCATAGTTTTGCCTTTTCCAGAATGCCATGTAGTTGGAATTATACAATACACGGACTTTTCAGATTGGCTTCTTTCACCAAGTAATATGCAATAAGTTTCCTCCATGTTTCTTCATGGCATGATAGCTCATTTGTTTCTAGCACTGAATAATATTCCATTGTCTTGGTATACCAGAGTTTATCCATTTATCCATTCACCTAATTAATTAAGAAGGCCATCTTGGCTTCTTCCAAGTTTTGGCAATTACGAATTGTGTGTGCAGATTTTTGTGTGGACTTTTTGGCTCTAAATATCTAGAAGAGTACTTACTATATAGGTATTATGGTTTTTTGGGTTTGTTAAATTATTATTTATTTATTTATTTATTTTTGAGACAGAGTCTCACTCTGTTGCCTAGGCTGGAGTGCAGTGGCATGATCTTGGCTTACTGCAACCTCTGCCTCCCAGGTTCAAGTGATTCTCCTGCCTCAGCCTTCTGAGTAGCCAAGGTTACAGGCGCCCACCACCACGGCCAGCTAATTTTTGTAGTTTTAGTAGAGACAGGATTTCGCCATGTTGGCCAGACTTGACTCGAACCCCTGACTTCCAGTTGTCCGCCCGCCCCGGCCTCCCAAAGTGCTAGAATTACAGGCGTGAGCCACCATGCCCAGCCTGGGTTTGTTAAATTATATTCGAGATTTTTCATGAAGCAGAACTTTCATGAAACTTAAAACACATGAATTGAACACACATTCCGGCCCTCACCCTGTAAATGCAAGCTTGGTTCAAATATAAATTTCGAAAGAATTTCTGTGTCTGAACTAGATGCTTTACTATGTATATGGACTAGGCTTTTAAACATACACTCATTAGAATATGAAGATTTATTACGGTGGGGTTTTCTTCAACATTCTGTTTAAGGACACTAAAAGTACTGGAACAAAAGTGTTAAAATTTTGACTCCTACTTTTTTTTCCTAGGACCATATGTATATGACTAGACCAGGAGAAAAATCTATAAGCTCACAAGTAAATTAATGCTTGTAAAATTTTCAAACTGTCTGGACTAAGATGATACACTGAATATCAGAATGTTGCTCTTAATAGAAGTTGGGAGGCTTTCTGGAACTCTGAAAAGTGTGCATGTTTGTATACATGCGTATGTGTGTGGACTGGCTATTAAGGAAATAGTTACACTGACTAAACTTCCGATTAAAGGCATAATAGCTAAAGATCTCACAGCTCATTTATTTTAATTTTTGTGCTCTAGACTTTGGACTAGCAAACCTTTATAATATTCACACAGAAGCCCAATAATAGAAATCTCGCTTCTCAACTCATTTTGAACGTTCATTAAGAAGTACCTTTCCCTGAAAACCATTAGTTAATAAGAGAAGAGAGTTTATCTTTTCGGTACACTCAAGACTCCTATCAACTCCATGGCATATAAATAAAGGGGTTAAGAAAAACCAAAGAACTTCCAGAATGACCGTAGGCTACAGGCGTAAGAAGAAAGCACCAACAATGTGGCGTATTTATAAAAATGGGCAAATCACAGAAGAGCCTGAATGGCATGGGGAAGGGTACTTGTCCCCTCTCAGTCTGTCACCGTGCAAAAGCGGTCAGATCAAGTTACAGCCTGACCTGCTGGGAAAGTACGGTTTAGCAGTCTCACAATTATCACTGTTGTTCAGCTGAAAAAGAAAGAAGAGAAGGGCTTTTTGTTGTTGTTGTTGCTCTATTTTATTTTGATTTTAAGAAGTGTTTCAGCACGTTTAGGAAGAGGAAGTCAGATCTATGCCAAGTTATCACTGATTTCTCTGGGTATTCCCGCTTGCTCTCCTCCAGAGGTGGGAATTTCCCTACCCTTCTTGCTTCCGCTGCTGCTTCCAGCTCAATAGTGGAGCAACTTGCATGTAAGCCTTTTCCTAGGCTGCCCTGCTTTGACTGAATCCAGGCCTGAACTAAGTTGTTGGTGTATTTGAACAGAGTACAACAATTCAGGCAGAACTTTATCATCCAAAGAACCTTTTCTTTCTCAACCCAGAAGATAATTTAACAGGCACAGAAGAATATTTTCTCATCTGATTATCTCAAAATTTGCATGCATAAAGATATTTAGCTTTATAATTTTAATCTTCTTTATTTTATGTTTTCCCCTAGTTTATAGTATTTTGTTATCTTTCTTTATTAAAAAAAAATTTTTTTTTTTTGGCCAGATGCAGTGGCTCATGACTTTAGTAATCCCAGCACTTTGGGAGGCCGAGGTGGGAGACCTGCCTAGGCATTCAAGCCCAGCCAGGACAGCATGGCAAGACCCTGTCTCTAATTTTTGTTTTTTTCTGAGACAGAGTCTCACTCTGTCACTCAGGCTGGAGTGCAGTGTTGAGATCCTGGCTCGCTGCAGCCTCCGCCTCCTGGGTTCCAATGATTCTCCTGCCTCAGCCTCCCAAGTAGCTGGGATGAAAGGTACCAGCCACCATGCTAGGCTGATTTTTTGTGTTTTTGGTAGAGACAGGGTTTCATCATGTTGGCCAGGCTGGTCTCAAACCCCTGACCTCAAGTGATCCATCCACTTTTGCCTTCCAAAATGCTGGGATTATAGGTGTGAGCTACTTGGCCCAGCCAAAAATTTTTTTATACTCAAGATCTTACCATGTCACCCAAGGTGGAGTGTAGTGGCAACATCATAGCTCACTGTAGCCTCCTGGGCTCAAGTGATTCTCCCATCTTGGCTTCTAGAGTAGCTGGGACTACAGACATGTGCCACCATACATGGCTTAGCTTTGTCATTTTTCATCAGAAATTTATGGTTTTTTTTTAACAGTTTGGGAATTTTAAAATTTAAATTATTACATACAGTTATATTGTTATCACTTAGAATAGAATAAAAACAAAGATATAAGAGATATAAGCTAGTGCTTATATTCTATTTTCAGTTTCCCCATTTTCTGAGTATCACCGAATGTTGACATTTTCAGTCACCTATAATCCTGCTTCTTATTTAATTCAAAGATTTTTAAAAATAGGTAAGAAAATAGTGGTTTTCCCTATTTTTAAAGATAAGGTTAATTAGATTATTTCAATTCTCGATAATATTATTGTATGCCCACGGGACGACTGTGGGAGAGTATCACGCCAGGAATGGATGGTAATTGTCCATGTTAGTCTGTATAAAGCATCCAAATGAAGTTTAATACTGAAGTTATTGAAAGAGTGTCTTGATTCTTTTCTGGGTTTGAGTGTGGCCCTGAGGGCCAAAGAAATGAACATATGAATCTTGAATTATTGATTCTTTCCTACGGGGCGGGACTAGGGAAAGGAGCAGGTACCTCTGATTATTCTTTTTGCCTCAAGCTCCAATATGGCTTGGGAAGGCACTGATACTGATCTTATCTGCATTTAAAATTTTCATGTTTGTTCATCATGATATTTTTTTGCATTTTTTCAGGTTTATAAAATTATTCATTAGAATATTATTTCCCTGGATGACTTTGGTTTTTTTATGACACACCCCTTCAACCTTAAATTTTGTGCTCAAGGCAATTTTTTGCCTAGCCCTAGCCTGTTTTTCTATATTTGCTGTTTCCCCACCTCTCAAGAGTGAGTATCATGGCCATCTCTGATTAGTTGGAATGCTTAGAACCTGGAACAATACTCCCACACGGAACAGATGTTTGTTAAGAGGTTAATGATATCACTGATGGAAATTCGACACTTGCTCACGCCAGGTCCCTTCCAATGCAACGAGTCCAGCTATGGGGGCAAGGAGCCATAACAATTTGCCTCATGACCTCTCCCAAAAGATCAGGAGAGGCGGACAGCACTCCCTGAGAATACTAGCCTCATTCACGAAGTCAGAGCATCAGCAGGACCATCTTGAATGCAGTCCCTGTGCTGTAAGCCTGGCCTGAGTCTATATGACAGTGCAATATAGAGGCTACGGAGCTAGATCACCTGGGTTTGCAGCTCAGCTGGCCCACTTAACACTTGCAGGACTCTGGGTAAGTTGCACAACTGCTGTGCTAAGTTTCTTTCCCTGTAACATGGGGATATTAAGAGTACCTGCCTTGGCCAGGCATGGTGGATTACACCTGTAATCCCAGAACTTTGGGAGGCCAATGTGGGTGGATCACAAGGTCAGGAGTTCGAGACCAGTCTGGCCAACATAGTGAAACCCTGTCTCTACTGAAAGTACAAAAATAGCCTGGTGTGGTGGTGTTCGCCTGTCATCCCAGCTCCTCGGGAGGCTGAGGCAGGAGAATAGCGTGAACCTGAGAGGGGGCTGCAGTGAGCCTAGACTGCGCCATCGCACTCCAGCCCGGGCAACAGTGTGAGACTCCTCAAAAAAAAAAAGAGTACCTGCCTCATGAGCTTTCTGCGAGGATGAAATGAATTAATGCCTGTATCTTTGAGTAGGTTCCTTAGAAAACTGCCTAAGGCAAAAGGTTCGGTGTTAATTTTTTATTAGGGAGTGCAATCCCAGGAGGCAAGGGAGGCAAAAAGGAATGCAAGGCAGGAAAGGACAGAGAGCAAATACAGAGGGTGCCTTGCACCGCCAGCCCGTCCTCCTGATCACTTGGTCTCTCAGAACTGCTCCAAGGCTGTATGACAACATCTAGAAACAGGCCCTCAGAAAGGAGAAAGAGCAAGCTACTCATCTTCCAGCTCCTTCCTGTCTCCTTTCTTTCATTGGCCAAAGTCGACCCATGGAGTTGGAACTCCTCCACCTGTAAGGATTGCATTAGTTGTCCCTCTGGGCAGCTGCTAGGAAAGCCAGAATCTCCACAGGGCCAGTCTAGCCAGTGTGCAGGTCCAGTGGTCTCTGTTTGCCAGTCAGAGCCCTACGTGGTGGCTTTTTCCTTTTCAGCGACAGTGGATACGGCAACTGCGGCTTTATAGCCACAGGAACAGCCTGAGCTGTATTGTTGGAGCCTGGATTCTTCTCGACACTCCCAAACCTAGAAACTAGCTGCTGCTCCCTCAGCAAAATATTCTTTTGTGTGTTTGAGGGACGTATTTGATTTTGGCTCTGCTTGGTCCCTCTGTCTCCTATGCTGTCCTTGGGATCTTCAAATATGATTATTCTTTTGGTCATTTGGAGCTCAACTCAAATGGCACCTTCTCAGAAAGAACTTCCAATGATGGGCACAACTTTCCTCAATCTCAGATGTAAAGAGATGCATGTATATATTTTTTCTCTTAAACTCTTAACTCAGTTTTTAAAGTGCATGTACTTTTGCCCCACAGACAAAGGACATTTTATGTTACAAGAGGAAAAGGCGTGAATTGGGGCCTGCAGCTTGCGCTCACACTCGGCAGTTCACAGCCAAACCACAAATGGAACTAATGTCTCATTATTGGCTTCCCATCACATCTGACCTATTATGAATCAACCCCCTTTCCCTATCAATGTCAAAACTGGCTTGTTCAGGATGTGAAAAGATGTCATTTCTCTTCCTGTTTCTTTTTCATTCTCTTTAAAATGATTAATTTTGACTTTGAAGTCTTGGCTTATAATAAATTCAATGCTGGCAAGTGAAATTTGGAAAGAAAAACCAGCTACACACAAATATAACAGATGCTTTTTACCTGATTTCCTTCCCCTTCATCTCTCCATGCCTCCCTCCTCACAGAACATGTGGATAGTAAGCCCCGCACTGCCACTCTGGGCTACTACAAGCTCAGTTCTTTATTCCAGGTACTTCTGCCATTCATGGTTTCTTACCCTCTTTGGTCAACACACGCTAAATTACTCACAGGACTCGAGAATTCATACTGCGGTAAAGACAATGTGTGATTACAAAAAAAAGATCTAAATTTTTGTTATAATCACCCTTTAATTTAATTCAGGGTTCTTCAGGAATTTTTTTTCTTTTTCTCTGCTTTCTTATTTGACCCACTTCCAAGCAACTTCTGTATGAAGGATAATGATCAGAACTGACACCTTAACTTAATAAATCCAGAAACAAATACTCTCATAATGGATTGAATTCCTTGGCTTCCATGCAGCACAATCATCTGTCTGTTGAGCACTTGCTTTTTTAAAAAATTTTTTATTATTTCAATAGTTTTGGAGCACAGGTAGTATCTGGTTACATGGATGAGTTCCATAGTGGTGATTTATGAGATTTTGGTGCACTCATCACCTGACCAGTGTACACTGTACCTAGTGTGTAGTCTTTAATCCTTCTCCCCGAGTCCACTGTATCATTCTTATACCTTAAGTCCTTATAGCTTAGCTCCCACATATGAGTGAGAACAAATGATGTTTGGTTTGCCATTCCTGAGTTACTTCACTTAGAATAAAGATCTCCACCTACATCCAGGTTGCTGCAAGTGCATTTTTTTTTTTTTTTTTTAGATAGAGTTTCACTCTTGTTGCCCAGGCTAGAGTGCGATGGCACGATCTCAGCTCACCTCAACCTCCACCTCCCGGGTTCAAGCAATTCTCCTGCTTCAGCCTCCTGAGTAGCTGGGATTCCAGGCATGCGCCACCATGCTGGGCAATTTTTGTGCTTTTAGTAGAGACCCAGTTTCTACATGTTGGTCAGTCTGGTCTCAAATTCCCGACCTCAGGTGATCCGCCCACCTCGCCTCCCAAATTGCTGTGATTCCAGGTATGAGCCACCATGCCTGGCCTAAATTTCTTTAAGTTGGTTTTCACCTTTATCTGGTGAGTCATTGAGTAGCTTAATAATTAACCTTCTGAATTCTTTACCTGGCAATTCACAGATTTCTTGTTGGTTTGGTTGGATCCATTGTTGGAGAGCTAGTGTGATCTTTTGGGGGTGTTAGAGAACCTTGTTTTGTCATATTAGCAGAATTACTTTTCTGGTTCCTTCTCATTTAGGTAGACTGTTTCAGCAGAAAGACCTGGAACTCAAGGGCTGCTTCTCAGATTCTTTTGTCCCACAGGGTGATCCCTTGATATGGTGCCCTCCCCCTTCTCCTAGGGATGGGGCTTCCTGAAAGCCAGACTGCAATGATTGCCCTTCTAGGTCTAGCCACCCAGCAGGGCTACTGGCCTTCAGGTTGGTATTGGGGAGAGTCCTGTGATGTGATCAGTCTTCAGGTCTCCCAGCTGTGGATACCAGCACCTGTTCTAGTGGAGGTAGCAGGGGAGTGAAGTGAACTCTGAGGGTCCTTGCTGTAGTTTTGTTTAGTGTGCTGGTTTTCTCGAATGCTAGTTATGCTAGCAGTGAAGTTGTCATGTGGATGGACTCAGGACCCCCGGTTAGCCAGAGTGTTGCGGGGCAGTGGAATTAGCTGTTGTTTTCTCCTTCTTTGGGGCAGGACTGTTTTGTTATGGCTTGAGTTGGCTGGCCTCCAGCCAGGAAGTGGCACTTTCCATATAGCGCCAACCACAGTAGTAAAAGGGGGATATAATCTTTCCCTACGTTGGCCATAATGAGCCCTTGGGTGTCTCAGGTGACAGGCAGGGCCATAGAGCTCCCAAGAGCTTATGTTTTTTGTGCTCAGTTGTTGAGTTGTCTCGTGGCATTTGCAGCAGGAAGCCCTCAACACTCGCTTCTATGATGTCTTGACAGTGGTCACCCAGAGTCTGATTGGACCCAGCCATTGAAGGGAATGTACAACCGTGTGAGACAAGTCTCCTCACTCAGAGCAGCTCCAAAGGTGAGAAAGGTGTTTGAATATTGAGTTGAAATCTACCTCCTGTGACACTGGCCCACTGTACTGGCTCACCTTCTGAAACAATGTTTCCCCAAAGTACCCCCTGTTGTTCTCATGGAAATGAAATCTTTCCGCCCTCCACATGAGGCCGTTTGCATGACAGTTGGTGGTTGTGGAGCCCAGATCCCTGCTTTCATAAGCTTAAGTTTGAAGATCTGTGCTCTGAAGCCATAGAGAATAATGAGGCCAATGCTTCTTATGCATCCTAGCCCTTCTGATAGGTGGAGACAGGTTATTCTTATCTCTTTGCTTCTCCATGTCATTTGTTCTCCAGACCAAGTTTCCCCAGTTTTTCCAACTGTCCTTCATATGAAATAGCCCCGAGTCTTATTCTCTTCAAACTGTTTTATTATTAGCATTTGTCCTAACATTTCATACTCAGAACTAAACATACTGCTCCAACTGTGCCCTGAAAGAGGTCGGGGGAAGGGTGAAGAATGGAAGGACCAGCCTTCCTTCTTAGAACAGATGCTGTATTTCTTATAAGAGAAGCCACTGATAAAATTAAATAAATTTCTTGGTTCAAGATCTTCAGTTAGCTGTGGCAAATCTGATCTAGGGAGAAACAGTTTAAATATAATTATGGAACTGCAAAGGAGAGTAATGATGTGTTAGCTAGAGCACTGTGGATGGTAAAACCTCACTCATTACTCTGGATTGCTGAGCTAGAATTTTTGGTAGTTGGAATGGGGTTAAGATAAAGATTGTCTTTGGCTTATCTATGTCAAGTGGTTTTAGTAAGCAAAAAAATGGTGTAAAAAATTACCAGGATATAACCTATTTTGGAGAACACATTTTTAAAGTTTGCAATATGATATCATCTGTTTATGCATTCTTATTTTATATATTAATAAAGTAACTCTTGTTATTTATGAAAGCAAGTCTATGAGAGTATCTACTTGCTGGCACTCTTTTTGGCCTAAGAGGACATCATCAGATAGATATAAGAGAATAAAATTTCATAGTTTAAAAGTCTATCGTATAATTCATAGCTTTCATTAGTTTAGAGTGGCCTCCTTCCCTGTCTATCTGAGTTGAGTCAAAGTTGACTGCATGCAATACTTGGGAGACCAGCTAAGGGTCTTGACATAATTTATGGTGTTTACATCTTTTTATTTCATATTGTAACTTGGTGGTTATTATTGTCTGTGTGAACAGGTACATCTAAAAATCAAACAAATACAAGAAAATTAGTAAATTTTTCCCAACCAAGTCATTAATATTGAGCACAAGACTACTTTGGAAGCAAACCACTGAGGAGTGGAGAACTCCATCCTTAATTCTTAGCTTGAAAATAACAGTAGACCCTGGTTTTTCTGCCCCATCATTTTACAAATTATTTGTCTCTCCTGATGACTCCTCTTCCTCCTTCCACCTCACTAAAGTTAGGGTTTGGATCTTAGTTTTCTCTTCCTAGCTTTTTCTCTTTTGGAGAGTTCATACACTCTTATGGCCCTATCTCCTCTTATCCTCTACCCCTGACTTCCTGATCTTTCTCTCTAACTCTATCCTCTGGGCCAGTTGCTGCCATTTGATTTCAAGAACAAAATGAATGTTAATCCAGCATTTACTCTGTGGTCCTTCATATCAGTAATCTTACTTATCTTCATAACAATCTTGTGAGGTACATTGTGTTACTCTGTTCAAATATGGGGAAACAGAAGCTTAGAAAGTTATATTCAACATTGCCTTAAGCTCAACATTAGTTTGTGAGGATAATTTGATTATTGTCTATCATTATGAGGGCATCACAATGTTTATAGATCATATCTGCTTTTGCTTAACCATTGTGAGCCTACAAGAGAAAGCCTAACTGGGAAGAAGTGATCCTCCCACCTCAGCCTCCCAAGTAGCTGGGATCATAAGGGTGAACCACTGCATCCAGATAATTTTTAAATTTTTTGTAGAGAAATAAACTGGACCTTGATGATAAGTAAAACTTTTATAAATAAGAAAAGGAGATGAACACCCTTAAAGTTACAGGAACAGCTTGGTTATGATGTCACCAATTGTTCCAAAGAAACATGACAACCTGACCTCAAGTAGTCAAGGTGCTCCCTCAGGCCAAGCACCTCTCCTCCATGAAGCATTCCTCACGTAGAAATCCTGCTTATTCCCCCAGTCCATTCTGAATTTAGTGTTCTCATCTGTGTATCCCTCCCGTAGCGTTTGGTCAGTACTTTTTGTGGTGTTTTTTCAGACTCTAGTAATGTGTAACTGGTATAATCTCCTCTTAGACTACCCTCAAATACTTTACTGTCAGTCCCCAAATCTTAGAACAGTATTCTAAGCCTAAATTAATGGTGGTTGAGGAAATGATAAACAACTATTAAAGAAATATATGAATACTCCTTAGGCCTATTCAGGTACTTTATATTTGCAAAAGTATCTCTCAGTCTAAAGTCATTTCTTAGGTGACAATGGTCCACATGCAATGCCATCCACTGCAATACTTATTTAAAAGGGCCTCCATTCTAAAGTAACCACCAGAAAATTTCATGTGTTCCAGACGGACTGGGGTCACAGGTTCCAAATGGAGAACAGAGTGTTCGCTGCCCCCACTATAGTTAGAGCACACTGATGTTCTGTAATAATCTATTGGGAGTGCCAATGACAACAAGCAACATATTAAGCACTACGTGTTCTGTACTTAGCGAAGTATAGATCTTTATTCTTCTTCTGCATTAGTTCATATTTGTTTATATTTTTAGTTTATGTGATGCTTGGTGATGCCTATAGTTATCCACTGCATGAAGAGGGATGTGCTCCTCCTAAAACTAATTCTAACTCCTGTGAACTCCTACAGAACATTCATATAGATATTTTTCTTTTATTTCATTTTTTTAATATCAAAAAGTCATTTCTCATACACTCTTTCCTCTAGTACTGCCATTTATTTACATTTCAAAATACATTCATATCAAGTATTACTAGGTTTTAATTAAAACTTATGTATAAGGCCAGGCGTGGTGGCTCACGCCTGCAATGTTTATAGACCATATTATTTTTTCTCAGCCATTGTTTGTATTCTGCCTGGTAGACAGTAAGCACTAAATAAATATCTGTGAATGAATAAATGAATGAGTAAATGAGTGAATGAATGGCCAGATACAAATTTTAGGTATATGATGTGTAATAATTAGTTTGATTTGAGGAGTTCAAAGGCAGCAAGAAGACTAGGAAGCAATTGCACCCAGCCAGATGAGGGATGACGTGTGTGGTGATGGTGAAAGCAGCGAGGAGATGGAAGCACGTCCCTAGTTTACAGGAGAGAGGGCAGTTCATTCAGAGTCGAAATGCCTTGCAAAGATCTTTAGGCTCTCGCACCCTCAGGATTTGGAGACTGACTGGACTCCCAGGTTTCTGGGTGGGTGACAGGGTATTAATGTTGCCACCAACTAAGTCTGGGAATATAGGAGAAAATTCGTCTTTGAGCACTCCACTACCAGATTAATCCTCCTCAAACACCATTCTCATTACGTAACTCTCAAGATCAAGAATTCATAGTGACCCTCTTCTGCACCGCAAAACAAATACAGATGTTTTATTTTGGTATCCATATAACTTATTTTGGCATTCAATGATTTGGTACCTTCTCCCCTGATCCCAACTGGATTATAAACGCTTTAAAGGCTGGGAGCAAATCACATAGCTTTTTGTTCTTGTTGTTGTTGTTGTTATTGTAGTACCTAACATAGTGCCAGGTGAGTAGCATGTGTGTAATACTGTTTGTTTAAAGAACGTGAAAACTATTATATAATGATGCCTTTGAAATTCTGATTATGAGTATGGGGTAATTTAGGAAAATAATGTAACTTACCTTTACCTGAATTTATGTTACAATTCATAACAGCAATCATTTATATAGTGAATTTCATGTGCTACATATTAATTTTAAATGCTTTACATTGATTAACTCATTTAATTCTCACAACAACCCTATAAGATAGATACTATTACTATTTTCATTTTATAGATGAAGACACTGGGAAGTTAAGAACATTGGTTAATGTTGCATAGGTAGTAAGTGTAGGGAGTTTGAATTTGGACACAGGCAAGTCTGGCTGAAATGTTCACTTAACTATCACATCATATACAGCATCTTGTAGATAACTCAGGACCATTGATTATTATAGTTACAAGGTAAGTAGTTATCTCATTTATCAAAGATGAAAACATAACTAAATGCTAAAAAAAAAGGGTAATCAAAATCTATAGTGCCTTTGAGCAAATATATTTTCTAATTTTCCGTCATGTTATGCCCATGCTTAGGATTATGAAAAATGGTAAAGGTTTAAGAAGTTCTTTTGCATCTATAACTTATTGGATTCTCACAAAAAGTTGTGCCGTTGTGGGCAAATTTGTTAGGCCCCCCCCTCACCTTTTTTTTGAGATGGAGTCTCGCTCTGTCACCCAGGCTGGAGTGCAATGGCATGATCTTGGTTCACTGCAAGCTCCACCTCCTGGATTCAAGCGATTCTCCTGCCTCAGTCTCCTGAGTAGCTGGGATTACAGGCACGTGCCACCATGCCTGGCTAATTTTTGTATTTTTAGTAGAGACGGGGTTTCACCATGTTGGTTAGGCTAGCCTAGAACTCCTCACCTCATGATCCACCCGCCTCGGCCTCGCAAAGTGATGAGACTACAGGTGTGAGCCACCATGCCCAGCCTGTTATGCATTTTTAAGAAGAAGGTGACATACAGAGCTGGAAGAGTCAAGCTTTGCTCGGGGCTCCTGTTTCTAGCCCAGTGTTTCCACAACATTTGAGACTGGGTGTCTAACCTGAACTCTTTCAACAAGAGCACATCTTTCAGAAAACAAGCTCTACGATCCAGTGTTGCCACACATGTAGGAAATATTGAACTTCAGCTTGAGATCTCCTAGGTCAGATGTGCATGTGTAAACCATTGAGACTTTGTGAGAATACTTACTAAAATGTTTTATTCAAAATACCCCTATATAATCTTTTAAAATTTTGAAACAATTTATTGTTTATATCCTAATTCTTAGGAGCTTTTTTTAAAAAAAAAAAAACAGTGGAAAGTTTCATAACTTAATAATCATAGTTTTTACCATCTTGCTGAATTACCAGTAGTAATTATTGCTATCAAACGGTTGTGATTTGGTATCTTGTATTTGATTTATTAATTCACTAAAAATGAATCTAGGCTCATTGATTTACCAAAATAGGAGGAGAAGAATAACAAGAATCTGTCACTTAGAGTTGTTCTCAGGATTGGCTGTGTGTGTTAATTTGCAAAATGCTTCAAACAGCTTCCCATCCCTAGCAAATACTCAGTAAATTTAAACTATTATTTTTATTAACATTATTATTAACATAAGTACTAACGGTCCATAACAATTATCTTTTCAGGACAGTATTCCAGTATTTTAAACAATGGCACCAAGAGCTGTTTTATGGAAGACCCATGTCCCCAGCTATTTCCCAAGAGCTCTTTTGGGATCTTTCACATATTATTTTCTCTTAAGTCCTTACCAAGACCACTGCATTATCCCTGCCCACTGTTAGGGCCTTATCTTTCTCTCTGTTAGATAAAAGTAGTAGTTTTTTTCCTCCAGTGTTATCTTCTAAGTGACATATTGAAAACTTAGTGGAAAGTTGAAGTCTGGAGTCAAATAAAGATCTAGTAGTGGTATGAAAAGCCACTTTTATTTTATTGCTCTTGTCTACCAGCTAACAACTGATTGATAAAGAAGATAAAAATTTTAGTGATCTTTATCAAGTGTACCCTATAAGGTTGATGCCCCTGTGTTTAACCTTATTTTGTGATGATGGCCACAGTACCTTTTCATTATGTCACCTGACACTATTTTTTTTTTTAACAGATCAGGAAATAAACTATTCAAAACAAAGAAAATCCACAAGAAAAAGATTTTGACTCATGAAAGGGGTACCCCTAACTTTCCCTGCTGGGTAAAATGAATCATTGTTAGGTAATGACCTCAGGACAGACTTTTTAAAACAAAACAATATTTTCATTTTCCTTTTTCTTTGAATTTCACAGTTACAGATTTGTGGTTATAATGAAACATCTCTCCTATTTATTTCAGAGCTATCTTCTGAGACTAGAGCCATTTCTGCGCCAAAGCTACAAACCTCAAAGATGTCTGGCTGGACCCACTGGGAAATTTGTGTGAATAAATGAGCTAAGGTACTGTTGTATTCTGTATGACCAGAGGAAAAATAGTCAAGATTCCTCCTAGTTCTTGGAAAATTTTCTTTCCTTCCCACCTTCCTGCCCTTGTCCCATTTCTCTAGTTTTACCTTCCCCGGTCTGTTTTCTTTTCACTGCATGTTGTCTTCTATTTTCACTTCTTTTCTCCTAGCTTCCCTCCATTCCTTTACCTTGACCCTTTCACCCTGATTTCTTCTCACTATTATTTATTTCCATCTAGGAAATTCTATGGCAGCTTGTAAATTCAAAATATAAACCATTACTATAATACTAAGAGACTAAAGCTCAAACATGTAATCAGGTCATCTGTCCTTGCATGCTTGCCCTGTTTCCTTCCCTGAGGATTCAGGTCCATCATAGCTCTTGGCTCTTGGTTCCCTGTCACATTTACAGTGTTGTTCCTAGGCCTACCCCTTTATAGTTTGCACCTGTAGGCAGTCTTTCCCTTTCCTACCTTTAGCTCACTCTACCAGACTCCGGTCTGGGTTTGCCCTGCTCTGTCTGCTCTTTGTCACCTTTGTGACACCTTCTGTGTCCTGCCTCTATCTAACTGTCCTCTAGTGAGCCCTACAATGGGCCTGCTTCAAGGAGGGCACAGTCATCTCTCCAGCTCATTCCTTCCTGACCCTTGCTAGGTTGGTGTCATATCCTAGGCTTAATGGCTCAAGTATTAATTTATTATAATATTTATTCATTCAATAAAAATATATCAAGCTCTATACATGATAATAAAGATAAAGGTATCAGACCTTTTCACATATTAATTTTTTTTCTTGAGTTTCTTAAATTCTACTGAATCTAGGAAAGCAAACATTGTTATACATTCATCTAACACCTTTCAAATAATACTGGGTAATTAATTTGTATGCAATAAATCTAGCAGGCATTTTAAATTGAAGTATAATTTACATGGCACCAAACTCTGACTTACCTTGTTTCATTGGCTCTAAATATAATGTTCTTATAAAATTAAACAAAACAAAACTGAATGATTAACAGAGTTCTCCATTTTTGATTCAGACATTTTGATTCTGTTTAGGTCTGAAGCCTTATACAGACAAAATAAGAATTTAGTAATAATAAGTACATTTCCCCAGTTGCCATTTGGTAGTTGTATGTGTTTATGAAAATGGAAAAAAAAAAAAAAGCACAAATTACCCAAAACATATGGAAAAACCCATGAGGAACCTGTCTTATCTTAAAGTGCACATAGTCACAGAAAAATAAAGTTTCAAAAGCAATGTATGTTGAAGTTAGGACAAATATCTAACACATGCAGGGCTTAAAACTTAGATGGTGGGCTGAGAAGTGCAGCAAACCACCATGCCACATATACACGTATGTAACAGACCCGCACGTTCTGCACATGTACCTCTGAACTTAAAGTGGAAAAAAAAAAAAAGGGACCAGGCATGGTGGCTCACGCCTGTAATCCCAACACTGGGGAGGCCGAGGCAGGCAGATCACCTGAGATCAGGAGCTCGAGACCAGCCTGGACAATATGGTGAAACTCCATCTCTACTAAATGTACAAAAACTAGTCAGGTATGGTGGCACGTGCCTGTAATCCCAGCTACTTGGGAGGCTGAGGCAGGATAATTGCTTGAACCCTTGAGGCAGAGTTTGCAATGGGCCAAGATCGAGCCACTGCACTCCAGCCTGGGGCGACAAGAGCGAGACTGTCTCAAAAACAAAAACAACAACAACAACATATGTTGATGTGAATGGAAAAGAAATTAAGATACTTGTTGAGTCAAAAAAAAATTATAGCTTTTTATGTAACTCACAGTCAAAAACAATGCTCAACATTCCTCCTGTTTTTATGACTTCAACCCTCAACTGTGCCAGTCTTATCATTTCATATTAGTATGTTAACAGTAATAATGATGTCACTAAATTAAGTGTACATACAGTTATAAGCACGATTCAGTTTTAACTTGGTTTTCTCTTCAGGTAATTTTGAACAACCAATGTTTCTATTTGCAAAGTAATGCACAGATGTGAGTAATTGATATATTATTTGTAGTAACACTCTCCTTTTCGAGACAAGTACTCTAATTAAAATCAAGCAGACAGCATGGAATCACGCTGGCTCCAGCAAAATGAGCACTTTGGAAAATGCATCCCAAGTGAGAAAATGAGATTTCCTTGAGTCTGGTGTCTTCTGTGCCTCTGTGCAAAAATGCCACATCGCTTAGGACATTGAACAGAGCTGTTACACTACCTCTCTGTTCAAGGCTAAAAATAAGCAGTTTTTAAATTTCCCACTAAATCATTCTGAATAAAGCTGAAGATGTAAAATGCAGCATCTTCTCTTAATGAACTCTTAAGGGTAAAGAATTAATGTGAACTGAGCCTCTATAATGTGTACTATTTTATTTATTCCTTTTAACACGTTGGGGTAGACATTAGTGACCCTGTTTCACTGGTGAAGAAATCAGAGCTCCAAGAGGTTAGGTCAGTTGTCCAGGGTTGTGGTGGCAGAGATGCTATTCAAACCTATGTTTGCTGACTCCCAAACCCATGCTTATTTCACTATATATTGTATTACTTTCTCCCATTTGTGTTTGAGTTGATAGAATAAAAAATCACTCTGTCATCCATAGTTGCTACAAAGTGTTTCCACGGGCAGAGGCTGAGGACAGCCTTACCACCTCCTTTCTGGAGGAGTTCTTTCCAAAGTGCCAGTTCAGAAAACAACGGTCACAAGACTGGAAATCAGCAGCCCAGACAGGCACAGGAACAATGGAAGAGGGGTAGCTGAGACTCATTTATGACACTGTCAGAGTAGCGCAGTTGGAAGCTGGTTGGAAAGCCGTTAGGGTGCTTTAGAACAGGGGCAGATGAAGAAAGGGGCGGGGGACAGAGAGAGAGAGGAGGAGGGAGGCAGGTAATACAGAATTAAGGGATGGATAAAGTGGCTTGAAGGTGAAGAGGGTAAGTGGTTAGAGAAGGGAGCGTGGATGAGGATTATCAGAAGGCACAAGGAGAGCTTTGTGGTGAGAGCAGAGGGTGGAGGGCAAGGCACAGATGAGATGGGAAGGAAATTTGCCTAAAGAACGAATGAAAGAATAAGTGCAGTTTTATCTTCATTAGAAGTGGAAGTTTGTCTTATGTGACAGGTTGTTCCAACCCATTGTGTTGGGCAAAGATATTGGATTATCTCAACTGTTTACCATGAGAAATGTGTAGATTCCTGAGGCCACTTTATAGCAAATGCTCCCTAATCCCCCGAGCTTGTGGAATTCATTGTATGCAATGGTGTGGTGAAGTGAAAACAGCATGTACTGAAAATGCCCTAACTTCTGATCAGTCAACCAGAATCCTCCCAATTTAAGAGCATGCATAGATAAAAAATGATTTTTCAAAGTGTAGATAACTTAGCTCTGGGGGCCAACTATATGTGATTCATAGATTTCCTGGAGGTGAATTATACTTTAAAATATAACACGTAGATTCATCACCAGGCCCTAAAAGTCCTGTTTAAGTTTGCTGGAAACGTTGGCAGACTTCCTTCCATACCCAAAGGTCACATTGGGTTCATAGCTCATTTCATGGAGATTTGCAAACCTTTCAGCAATGCTGAATTGGATTTCAGTTGAATTGCATGCGAACTTGGCCCAAGTTTCAAGGGAACATTGGGTATTTCTTTCAGGTAGAAACCAGGTGAAACTCAAAGGGTCCAAAGTGGGTTTTGCTTTGAGTTTCCTTTTGGTTCTGCTTGAACTTGACACTCAAAGTGAAACTCAGGAGATCTGAACCTCTTGCAACTCAGGCTCAAAGGGAGGTTTTTGGAAGTAGAACTTGCACACTGAAAATGCTGAGCTAACAGTACAAATTAGTGCTTCAGTTGCTCTGTCCAAACCTCTGAAGAGGGTTTCATCTGGAAAAAGAAGGTTCTTGCAGCATGTGTAGAGTTTAGGAAAGTGTTGCAAGAGGACTTTGGGCTTGCTGATAGATTGTCTGCAGCAAATTCCTGTAATGCCAGATTGCCAACCAAAGTCCTCTAAGTAGCCTATGGAATGGATCAACCAAGTACCTGTATCACATCCTTGAATTTACATTAAAGACATCTTGTTTAATTCAAATGAAATCATGAATGTATTACCTGGGTAGTTGGCCACAGTGACATAAAAATATAATCATATTTGTGAAAATGAGTAACTGGAAAGAAAATCCTGAGTGTCCTCCCCCACCGTCCCAGCCTCCATTAAACACATCCATAAAGACCAACATACAACTGTCGTTAAAAGGTAAGGGCACAGCCGGGCGCGGTGGCTCAAGCCTGTAATCCCAGCACTTTGGGAGGCCAAGGCGGGTGGATCATGAGGTCAAGAGATCGAGACCATCCTGGTCAACATGGTGAAACCCCGTCTCTA
>NW_016107974.1:167929-175324 GCF_001604975.1 Cebus imitator | reverse complement strand
AAAAAAAAAAAAAAAAGGTAAGGGCACAATAAGCATATAGAGATATTTTTTTGACCTGAATAGGGGTTGGTACTAGGGCAGAGGGAATCTAATTTAGTTTTGGCAAACAAGCGTGAATACTAAATTAAACTTAACAGAAATGAGGGGTTTTTTGAGAAAGGAAACAGGCTGGCAGAATTTTGGCATATCAACAAAAGGAAATCACACAAAGAGAAAAGGATTAGTCAAAATAAAGATCAAATGAAGATCAAAAATAAATTGGCTTTGACCCAGGAAACAGTTGTTACATTTTATAAGCAGGTCTTTCCTTCCCCAGTGTGAAGAACAGAGGAACCACCTGATCTTCCCTTAAAGGTCACTGAGCACCCTACATACCCGTGATGAAATGCTCCTGGAGCCCCTGAGAAAGCCCAGCACAGGTGCAGTATTGTAAAAAAACAGTTATCTTCCTACAAGGATAAATGACATAAAGCCACTGAATATTGGTAAGCAGATTCTAAGAAAGTGATGGACCAAGTATTTATGCTTCCCAAATACTTGCACAGTGACTGTTTTAACATAGTGAACAAATGATAACCATCTAGCTATCTAATATTTCTATATGTTACACATCCTGAAAGATAGTGAACTTTTTCAGTCTCAAAGGATCTTGTTGGATGCATCATTATAACCAAGGTCACATAATATGTGGGGACCCGTACAAAATGAAAATGCAGGATCTCTTGTTCGAAAAGCAGGAAAAAGTGCAGTAAAAGGTACTAAACATAAGACTTTTTCCTTTCTTCTAGGCATTCTCTCTCCACTTACAGTGTTTTTTATTTTCTAATGAATGTGATTCTAAATGAAGAAAAATTAAAACCTGAAATCATTAGCATTAATTTTACTGCTTATTTTTATTTTGCGCATAGCTAGTATTACATGCAAACGTAAGAGCACTGCTTTATTATTGCAGAATTACCGAAATTGCACAATTTGTACTTTGTAGTTCACACATACATATGCATTTCATTCTTACCAGAACAGTGGAAATGTTTCACAAAATGAACTCAACTGTTTTCATTTCACTCCTTGATATGCGTACATCGTGCTAACACTCTCTACCTTCAGCTTACTGATGAGTGAGGAAGGCTTAAAAAGGAACTATGGGTGGCCCTATCTGTCCCTAACACAGAGGATTTATAGAAGGCTTTGCTGGAGAAAGTTACATCTGAAGACAGTAGAAGCAAAGTATAGATGTGAGAATTTCAGGACAATAGTCTGATAAAGAGCAGGACTGCTGCATGAGATTTAATACACTTTAGCACGACTGATGGTTTTATTTTTTCTTTGTTTTTGCATCTTTTGGATTCTCTATAATTAATTGACACATTTTATAAGTGAGGTATTCAGACTCATCATGAGAATTAGATCATCTCCTCCAGTGTCATTCAGAAACTTCCATCTTAGGTCAGAGATTATAAATCCAATCCTGACTAAGCCATTCACACAAACATTCACAATATGTAGGCAGTCCCAATACCTTTTCTAAAACAATGTCTAAAAATAAATTCTACAAAGAATACAATATTTTAGACTCTGCAGAGAAGCTAAAAATGAAATGCTGCTGGACATTGAAACATTATTTAATTCTGAAAGATAATTTTCTGTGAAATCAAATTCTGAGGTCCTTGTGATACTAGAATTATCCTACCCATTTAAAGATCAAGGAGGCCCCAGTTGTAGGAAAACATTAGCTTTTGTGCTTTTGCCTGATTTGTCCTTTTTTTAATAGATGAGAACATACAAATAAGATTCTAATATATCCTTAACAAGAATGTTGCATATCAACTTCTGAATTTGAAATGCATTTATCCTTCATGTTGTTTTATTATTTTGCAAATAAACACACACAAATTGTTTATAAACACATGCACTCATTTCACTGGTATATGCAAGTAAATAGATATGTAGATATATAAACTTAAGGAGTTATACAAGGATAGATAAATCAAGTGAGTGCGGGCAGGAAGGGAAACAAATTCTCAAGGTGTATACTGCAGTGTCTCTTCAAATTCCTTGGTGGACTCGGACAGCCGAGGCATGAAAAGAGCCGATAGACCAGCCTAGCGTTGAGCCATGAAGCCCGGAGCCACCTCTTAGGGAAAAGCCTGAGCAGAACCTGAAGCAATGATGGTCTGTACGTTTTTACTGGAGGCAGAAGTCAGAGAGCCAGTGCAGAAAAACTGTTTTTCTTCTTAAAACATTCAATTATAGTTAAATAGGTTATCTTTTAAAACAAAAATGAAAAAGAGGAGAAGGAAGGCTGATCCACCAAGTATGGGAGAGCACGTTTGTACTCAGGGTTTGGGCCCAGTCAGTGTCGTACCCTTGATGGCTACAGATATTCCCCTAAATCATAACCTCACAGCTGTGCTTCATTAGTCATATGGAGAATCACAGAAGAAAATGTGGGTTAGCTTGTGCAAATGAAACACAACTCCAGGAAAAAACAGTGCAATGTGTGTGCCCTGGAGACCAAGGTTCAGAAACATTTTACACAAGGGAGAAACATTTTATAAACAGCAAATGCCATATGCTTTGGAGTTGTCTTAATAGTAGAAGCGGCTTTTCACTCTCATTCAGTATCCCTTGTGACCAAGCATCTGGTCCCCACCTACATATAGCAATGACCACAAATCCTATATTTAGTAGATCTGTACTTACTTGATACTTAGAAAAGCAAGGTGCCTATTTGAATTTTTATTTATTATGATCTAGAACTCACATGGATTATCTGCTTCACTTTTGCCATTACAGGTCTGAAGGGAAAAAAGTTTAATTTTGATAGATGTTTTTGGATTAGACTTCTGGGAGTATTTTATATTTCCTGATCCTCTTTTTCTTTTTGTAAATTTCTTTATGGGAAACACAAGCCTCAAAAAGCAAGTGATTGTGGTCTGTTTTCTTAGACTTGCCTGGCAATGCCTACTCATTTCTTCACGGCTGGACCTAAATGCCATTGATAACGGCACAGGCATAAGTTACAGAGCAAGGGAAATGTCAACCAGATTAATTTGAATCAGCCCAAGGCTGCCTTTCTTCCTAAATTTTTTCACTGATATGTTTTTTAAATATTAGAAAGCAAAATAAAATTTGCTCAATTTTGTTTTATTTATTTATTTATTTTTATTTCAGTAGGTTTTTGAGGAACAGGTGGTGCTTGGTTACACGAATAATTTCTTTTGTGGTGATTTGTGAGATTTTGGTGCACCCATCCCCAGAGCAGTATACACTGTATCCAATGTATAGCCTTTTATCCCTGGTCATCTCCCACCCTTTCCCTTGAGACCTGAAAGTCTAATGTATTATTCTTATGCTTTTGTATCCTCATAGCTTAGCTCCCACATATGAGTGAGAACATACGATGTTTGGTTTTTCCATTCCTGAGATACTTCACTTAGAATAACAGTCTCCAATTCCATCCCAGTTGCTGTGAATGCCATTATTTTGTCCCTTTTTATGGCTGAGTCATATTCTATCACATATATATATCACATTTTCTTTATCCACCTGTTGATTGATGGGCATTTGGGTTGGTTCCATATTTTTGCAATTGTGAATTGTGCTGCTGTAAACATCCATGTGGATGTATTTTTGTTTGTTTGCTTGTTTGTTCTTGTATAATGACTTTTCTTCCTGTGGGTAGATACCTACTAGTGGAATTGCTGGATAAAACAGATCTACTTTTAGTTCTTTAAAGAATCTCTACACTGTTTTCCATAGTGATTGTACTAGTTTACATTCCCACCAACAGTGTAAAAATGTTCCCTTTTCACCACATCCACACCAACATACGTTATTTTTTGATTATGACCATTCCTGCAGGATTGAGGTGGTATCGCATTGTGGTTTTGATTTGCAATTCCCTGATCCTTAGTGACATGGAGCATTTTTCCATATGTTTGTTGGTCATTTGCATGTCTTCTTTTGAGAATTGTCTATGCATGTCCTTAGCCCACTTCTTGATGGGATTATTTTTTCTTGTTAATTTGTTTGAGTTCTTTTAGATTAGAGATATCAGTTCTTTGTCAGATGTATAGATTGTGAAGATTTTCTCCCACTCTGTGGGTTGTCTGTTAATTCTGCTGATTATTTCTTTTGCTGTGCAGAAGCCTTTTAGTTTAATTAAGTCCCATCTATTTATCTTTGTTTTTATTGCGTTTACTTTTGGGTTCTTGGTCATGAACTCTGTCTAAGCCAATGACTAGAAGGGTTTTTCCAACGTTATCTTCTAGACTTTTTATGCTTTCTGGTCTTAGATTTAAATCTTTGATCCATCCTGGTCGATTTTGGTATAAGGTAAGAGATGAGGATCCAGTTTCATTCTTATACATGTGGCCAGCAAGTTATCCCAGCACCATTTGTTGAATAGCATGTCCTTTCCCCACTTTATGTTTTTGCTTGCTTTGCTGAAGATCAGTTGATTGTTAAGTATTTGGCTTTATTTCTGGGTTCTCCATTCTGTTCCATTGGTCTATGTGCCTACTTTTATACCAGTACCATGCTATTTTGGTAAGTGCAGCCTTATCGTATAGTTTGAAGTCAGGTAACATGATGCCTCCAGATTTGTTCTTTTTGCCTAGTCTGAGCAAATGCATTTCTGTTTTTTAAGACAGAGTTTCACTCTTGCTGCCCAGGCTGGAGTGCAATGGTGCGATCTCGGCTCACTACAACCTTCACCTCCCAGGTTCAAGCAATTCTCCTGCCTCAGCCCCCCAAGTAGCTGGAATTACAGGCATGCACCACCACGCCCAGCTAATTTTGTATTTTTAGTAGAGATGGGGTTTCACCCTGTTGGTCAGGCTGGTCTCAACCTCCTGACCTCAGGTGATCCACCAGCCTCAGCCTCCCAAAGTGCTAGGTTTACAGACAAGAGCCACCGTGCCCAGACTGCATTTTAAATATTATCATAAAAATAGCTTTGATCTCATGGACCCCAGAAAGGGGCTCAGATCTCAGATCACACTTTGAGAGCCACTGCTGTGAAGTGGTTATTTCCGTTACCTGATTGACATTAATACAATTATATGTAGTAGCATATTATATACTTCCTCCTCACCTTGCTTATTTTCCACTCAATGTATTCTAAAGATCTTTCCACACAAACACAAAGAAAGCTTCCTCACTTGCTTTTGTAATGGTCTGCTTTCCCAGTGTCTGCATTGAGTATAACTGATTTTAGCAGTTCTCCTTTGAATTCCCCCTGCCTCATTTAAATTTTTTTCTATAATAAATAATAATGTAATGGACAGCTTTGTAAATACAGGATTTTACATACAGGCAGGTGTATTTGTGGGAAAACACTGTAGCAGTAGGGTGCAACTTGCAGTTTCTCAGATCTGGCCAAATTGCCCTTCGTGGAGGTTTCTCTGTTTTGCGCACTCACCCTGAGCAGGCCTTCTCCCCCAACCTGCTGGTGGAAACTTTGCCAATCTGGCAGGTGAACAATGTTATCTTAGTGTAATTTTCATGTCTTCTCAATTTCTAGTGGCCAGTAAAGTATTGAGGATGGCATGGAGGGGCTTTTAGAGTATTGCCTCTACTATAAATTTTAAATGCTTTATCTTAATTTGTCATTTGTCTGTATATTTGTTTGTGGTGTCTTTTGCCATGTTGCATTTTTTCATTTTTATGCAGTCTATTTCATCAGTCTTTTTTTAAAAAAAAATTCTTAGCTTCCAGATTTTGAGACTTGGTTTAGAATGGCCTTTTCTACTCCAAAGTTGTAAAGAAATACACAAATATTTTCTTCTTCTATCTTTACCTTCTTGTATCATAGCACACATTAAATTGTTGACACATGTGTAGAGTACCTGGATATATACTTAAAAGATGAATCCAATTTAGTACTTTTCTATATCTTATCCAATTTCCCCATACCATATATTTATTGAAAAGCCCATCTTTTCCACACTGAATTGAGAAGGAACATTTATTATGTAATAAATGTCTAATTCTATTTGGTTTCAGCAGTATATGAACAAAAAACACAAACCTCATAAAGTAGTAGGATTTATTCCAGCAATGCAAGAATCATTCAGCATTAGAAAATGCAGTTATAGGCCAGACATGGTGGCTCATGCGTGTAATTCCAGCACTTTGGGAGGACAAGGTGGGTAGATCATTTGAGGTCAAGGGTTCGAGACCAGCCTGGCCAACAGACAGGTGAAACCCTGTCTCTCCTAAAAATACAAAAATACAAAAATTAGCTGGGCGTGGTGGCACATGCCTGTAATCCCAACTACTAGGGAGGCTGAGGCAGGAAAATCGCTTGAGCCCAGGAGGTGGAGGTTGCAGTGAACTGAGATTGTGCCACTGTATTGCAGCCTGGGAGACAGAATGAAATTCCATCTCAAAACAAAAACAAAAGAAACATGTAGTTATATAACTCATTAGATTAAAAGATATCACACCCACTGTGTTGATAAACGTCAGTAGTAGAGTCGAATTGACTGAGAGACCAAAGATGCTTCCTGACAAATCAAAAAAATTTGCTTATCTAGAAGCTACAGAAGGAAGTCAGTGTGATCAGGATATACAGCAAAGAAGCCAGCAGCCTTCTTCAGTAACAGACAGAGGTCACTGGCAGATGTGCAATAGCAGATAGTAAATCGAAAAGAGTAAGAGTCATATGAAAACTCCTAAAATTTCAACTGACCCCTTCCAAACCCAGACTTATATTCATAAGACTGTGGCAATTCTCCTACAGACCAGAGTGGACAGGCACAGAGAACCGTATCATCAGAGTTCGATATAGCATCAATCTCAATGGAACCCAGTACATACTAGACTAGCTGGCATGGTGCAGACAGCATGGCATATTTAGTATATTCATCCCCTTAGCCTCTTCAAGATGCACCTCCTGTTCCGATTGTTTTCCTGAACTTAGATCTGTGAAAGAAGGAAAAATGCCAGTTATTAACTTCTTTGGGAATAATTTTACAACCTACAACCTCTTAGAACAGCTATTAAGACCAAATCTATAAAAAGAAAAAATATATAACTATCTCAACAGTCATAAAAAATAGCATTTACTGGTAAACACTCAAGAACTCATAAATATAGAAATCTTAATAGCCTAGGACTTTACCAAGAACCTACAACAAACATTCTTTTGGTGAAATATCAGAAGAATTCCTACAAATACAAGGATTTTTGCAAAACTACCACCATTCAATATGTACTGAAGGTCCTGAAAAGTACTGAGAAAAAGAAATTAAAATATAAATATTAGCCGGTCACGGTGGCTCAAGCCTGTAATCCCAGCACTTTGGGAGGCCGAGGCGGGTGGATCACGAGGTCAAGAGATCGAGACCATCCTGGTCAACATGGTGAAACCCCGTCTCTACTAAAAAT
>NW_016107974.1:108140-167231 GCF_001604975.1 Cebus imitator | reverse complement strand
AAAAAAAAAAAAAAAAAAGATCAAACTTTTCTTAAGCTTGTCAAAGAAGACTTAAAAAATGTAGAGATAAGCCATGTTCTTCAACGGAAAGACTCAATATTATAAAAAAATTTTAATTCTACAATTAATGTGCAAGTTTAATGCAATCGTAACTGAAGTATTATCAAAGTTTTTAATAAAGTTTAATTCAGAAATTCCTCCGTAAGATAATTTTAAAATTCACACAGAAATTATGCAAAAATATTTAATAAATGATGGGGGAAAACCACAATCACTGGACCTTTCATTACTATGTAGGAAAACATAAAGCTTTACTAATGAAAAAAATATGATACGGGTACTGAAGTGGATGTAAAAAGAGAAAAGAATTGGTAGCCCAGAAGTCAACCTTACTTGTATATAAATATTGTAATTTAAATCTAAGGGGTAAGGGTAATAAATGCTTTGGGAAATTTAGAAAATGATTTGTAAAAGAACAAGTTTAATAAAACATGGTTCCTATGCTAAAGAAGTAAAGAGTTTAGTCATGTCCACATTTCCTCGTTTTCTTATCTCTTGTGACATGCACACTATTTTGAGGAAAAAAGACGAGGCGTGGCGACTCACACCTGTAATCTCAGCACTTTGGGAGGCTGAGGTAGGTGGATTGCCTAAGGCCCAGAGTTTGAGACCAGCCTGGCCAACTTGGTGAAAAACTCGTCTCTCCTAAAAATATAAAAATTAGCCGAGTGTGGTGGTGGGCTCCTGTAATCCCAGCTACTCAGGTAACTAAGGCAGAAGAATCGCTTGAATCCAGGAGGCAGAGGTTGCAGTGAGCTGAGATCATGCCATTGCACTCCAGCCTGTGTAACAGAGTGAGACTCCATCTCAAAACCAAACCAAACCAAACCAAATAGGACTCCTTAGTTATTCCAGGCAGAGGGTAATTTTCTCTTAATCCTGCATTTTGCAAACTACTAAGGGGAGTGCTGCCCCTCAAATGTATCTCCCTCTGCAAATCCTGGATGGTAGCCTGACAAGGCATCCTTCTACCCTCACTGCTACTCCTTCTACCCTCAACTCCCCAACTTACTCCCTTCAACCTCAGCCTTGGAATGGCCCGGTGAGGTCCGCTGGCTTTCCGTTGTTAGTTCCCAGCCAGGGCAGCTGCCGAGCATCCTGGACTTGGTGTGACCATGAAGCTTTCTGGGAATTCTCCTTACCCCTTCACCAGAACTGCTGCCCTGAGGCCCACCTTTGCTATGGACAAAACTGCCCTTTGTCACTGTCACAATGGGTGCTCTTTTCAAGAGATGCAGAGATGACTCCTCTGCTTTCTTGCTTTTAGTAGGATGGCAGAGAACAGAAGAGAAAAATTTGTCTCAAGGTCACACACTTCAAACTTCTCTGCTGTCTTCTCATAGGTGGAAGAGAAAATTGAAGTCAGGTTTTTCTTCTCTTCCATTCTGTACCATGAAAATCTAAGGTTGTCAGGATGCAGCTCTCCTGGTAGAAACGCTTCTTGCTCATCCTGGAACAAGGAATTGAATTGGAAAGGTGTCTATAGATCATTCTACAGACACCTTTCAGTGCACTAGGGGGAAATCTCAACTCTGTCTTCTGATTCCCTGCCCCCACTTTCAACAAGAACAATAGTTCAGCCTTTTAGCATAAGAGGAATAAACTTTCACCATGGTGACCCCCGGCCTGGTCTTAGCCTCCCAGGGCACAAGTAAATCCCCTGTATGAGTGTTTGATTTAAACTGTGTATATTCTGCTGCTTATGTTAATGTGCATTTTATGTCATTACTGGTCTTTTTTTAAAAAACCCGGCATCAGTTACTTGACATAAATTAACACAGAATTTAAGAGTCCATTAATATTTCTCGAATATCTTCTCTCTGTCAAGAACTATATAGTATCACCTTCTGATGTGAAGGGCTATGTGTAGCTCATTCAGGTAGAGATTCAAAAAAAAGGAAATGAAAAGGAAAGAAAAAAAGAGAAGAGCGGTGATCATTGGGTTGGCCAATGTCTTTTGTGTTTCTCATTCTGCCTGTGCTTCTTCAAATGAGCTACCTCCCAGTTGCCACACCCCACAGCAGCTTGTCCCAGATGGCAGTAGCAGGGAGGGAGCCGGAATTACTCAACTCTGAAATGCTTTCTCAATGTATGGGTGAATGGATGGGTGATCATGTGTTTACTTTACTATTTTTTGGTGTTTTAGGGTGAAGAACAGAAACAATATGGCAATCACCAATTTTGACTGGCAACACCACAGATCAAATTGCTTCTCTGCTCAAAAGCCTCCGCTTTCTTTCTATCTATCTTGCAATATAATACAACACCATAATACAATAAAACAACACCTTATTGTGGTCTACAGAACCCTACAGGATCTCACTGCCATTTCTTTCTTTCTCCCTATAATCTAGGCAGCAACATTAGCCTCCTTATTCTTTTTTTTTTAATTGTATTAAAGACCATAAAGATTTAATTTAAAATCACAGTGTCTCAGCCGGAATGCCCCATCCATAGGGGGCACCCTTGCAAATTCAAAGTTCCTCAAGGGGCCCCTCCAGGTTCAGCAGCGAGGGGTAAGCAGGGCCCAGCTGGGGGTCTGGCCGGCCTCTGGCCCCTCCGTATGATTCTGGAGACGAGGCCCAGCTCTTAGGTGCTTGCTGGGACAGGGTCTGCCATGGCGCTGCTACTACAGGCTCCTTCTCCACCAGCGTGGGCTCATCTTCACCATCCTGGGGAGGGTGGACGAGAACCTTGTCTAAGATGCTGAACTCCTGGGCCTCCATGGGGCTCATGTAGCGGTCCCTCTCCATGGCAGACTCGATCACCTGAAGGCTCTGTTTGGTGTGCTTGGCGTAGATGCTGTAGAGCTGTTTCTTGCTTCATGATCTCCTCTGCCTGGATGGCAATGTCTGTGGCTTGGCCCCTGGCGCCCCCTGAGGGCTGGTGAATCATGATGCCGGAGTTGAGAAGCGAGTGGCGTATGCCGGGGCTGCCGGCGGCGAGAAGCAGGGAGTCCATGCTGGAGGCCTGGTCCATGCACCTTGTGCAGATTGGGTTGAGGATATACTGCGTTGTGACGTAGATGGCCAGGCTCGCGGTCACCACACCACCAGGGCTGTTGATGTACATGTGGATGGGCTTCTTGTTGCTCTCGGCTTGCAGGAAGAGGAGCTGTGCAATAACCAGGCTGGCAACGCTGTCATCTATCTGGCCCATGACGCACACGATGCGCTCCCGCAGCAGCCACGAGTAGGTGTCACAGGCGCGCTCCCGGCCACCCGTCTGCTTCACCACGGTGGGAATGAGCAGGAGAGCTGGGGCTGCAGTCACGTGCAGGCTCCGCTGCAGGGCCAGGCCGCTCTGCGGCGTCTGCTGCGCTGGAAAGCTAGAGGCGAGGGGAAGCCCTAGCGCGGGGTACCTGCCTGCCGCCACCCGGGCCCCCCCACCACCAATATCTAACCTCCTTATTCTTTTCTAAATATGCTGGGCCACTCTTGTCTGAGGGCCTTTGAACTTACTTTTCCCTCTGCCTGGATCTCCCTGCCCCCGGATACTTACTAGGTTATCTCCCTCACTTATTCAGTTCTCTGCCCACGTGTCCCTTTACAAAGAGCCTTTCCCCAGCCACGCTTTCTAAATTGGTACCCCTCTTACCCTCATCGCTATTCCCATAACCAGCTTTACTTTTTTGTCATACTTACCATCTTTTCTTACATGTTTGTTCCTCGTTTTTCTCCCCCAGCCAGAATATATAGACTTCATGAGCTTAGATTTTTGTTTATGGCCTATATCCCAACACTTAGAATAATACCTGGGACAAAGTTGGTATTCAAACATAGCAGATGCTGTCATTGCCTCCTGGGTTCTTTGGACTGTATCATTCAAGTGTATTCTGGCCAACTTCAAAATGCCTGTAACTGCATCTCCAAGCTCCAGGACACTTTCCAGAAATGAGATTTAAGACCATTCTACCTATTCTACCCATCAGGCTTGAGGATTTACAACCGTCATTGCCACAGAGCAGCCCTCAATCAATGATTCCCATCATTTGATGCATAAATAATACAGCTGCCTTGTCCTTCAATGGAGGAGAACGTGAGTAAGGAAAAGATGGGAGGGGAGTTGTTCTGAGACTTTGGTAGCTTCTTTTTGTTTGTTTGTTTTTGAGACGGAGTCTTGCTCTTGTCTCCCAGGCTGGAGTGCAGTGGCGCCATCTTGGCTCACTGCAACCTTCATCTCCTGGGTTCAAGCGATTCTCCTGCCTCAGCCTCCTGAGTAGCTGGGATTACAGGCCCCTGCCACCATTCCCTACTAATTTTTTTTTTTTTTTGTATTTTTAGTAGAGACAGGGTTTCACCATGTTGGTCAGGCTGGTCTTGAACTCCTGACCTCAGGTGATTTGCTCGCCTCGGCCTCTCAAAGCACGGTAGTTGTCTTAACAATATACCTTTGTTGGCTGCCTTCTTTCCCTGCATCATTTCCCCCTCCTCTGCTGGCTTTTACTTCTCAAGACAATAATTCACTTTCAAATTCTTATCTCAAGATCTGTTTTGGGTGATCCAAACCAAGAAAATAAATATTTGTTATTGCTGAATAAAATATTCATAGCAGACTTTGGATACATGCGGAGAAAAAGGCAGGAGAGAGGACAATTAGGGCATGGTTTCACAGGTGGTGGAAAGTTGGCTGAGCAGCAAGGAGAAGAAGCCATCACCAATCAGGAGGAGACACGTTGGTTGCATGAATAAGACTTCCAGTATGATGCTGAAAAAAAAAAAAAAGAAAGAAAAGAAAATGGTTACATTAAGGTGAAAATGAAAATGAGTCCTTGGGCAGCATTTGGGAATCATACCTGCAGTTGAGTCGTAGAAATGGCTGAACACAGAAACAAGCACACAAATGTCGACTTCATGGGTGTGAAACTGTGCAGCTTCACAGATTGCATGCTCAGAATGACCCTGTGTTTGCCTTAATGCTCTGCTGTTGCCATCTTGAAATTCTTTTTTTGTTTTTTTTTTGAGACGGAGTTTCACTCATGTTACCCGGGCTGGAGTGCAATGGCGCGATCTCGGCTCACCGCAACCTCCACCTCCCGGGTTCAGGCAATTCTCCTGCCTCAGCCTCCTGAGTAGCTGGGATTACAGGCACGCACCACCATGCCCAGCTAATTTTTTGTATTTTTAGTAGAGACGGGGTTTCACCATGTTGACCAGGATGGTCTCGATCTCTTGACCTCGTGATCCACCTGCCTCGGCCTCCCAAAGTGCTGGGATTACAGGCTTGAGCCACCGCGCCCGGCCTTGAAATTCTTAATAATTTTTGAACCAGGGGTCCTGCATTTTCATTTTGTACTGGGCCTCACAGACTATGTAAGCAAGACTAAGTTCATTCCATAGTTTCTCACTGCAGTTTAGGAAGAATCAAGAACTGTAGTTCAGGAAGAAGAATTTTAAGGATTTAGAATGTGAGAAACAAGTCTTAAAGAGCAGGCTCACTAAGGCATTCTCACGGTCTTCCCACAGCCTACTTTTGTTCCAGTCTCAGATATAGCCACATTGGTAACAAAAATAAGTTACCTAGTAATATTTCATGATACTAATTACTTAGGACAAATATGAAAACATTTTGGATAGATGTGATATATATGTGTATATATGTGTGTGCATATACACGTATAAACTATATAGTTTATAGTTTGTTTTGTTCAGAGAAAAAAATACAGTTGGTGCTAACTAGAAAAACATGGATGAATGGCAGGGCATGGTGGTTCATGCCTGTAATCCTTGCACTTTGGGAGGCCAAGGCGGGCGGATAACCCAAGGTTAGGAGCTCAAGACCAGCATGGCCAACATGGTGAAACCGCCGTCTCTCCTAAAAGTACAAAAATTAGACAGGGGTGATGGCACGTGCCTGTAACCCTAACTACTCAGGATGCTGAGGCAGGAGAATTGCTTGAACTCGGGAGTCAGAGGTTGCAGTGAGCTGAGATGGCACCACTGCACTCCAGTGTGGCCAAAAAGAGTGAAACTCCATCTCAAATAAACAAAACAAAACAGAAAAACACTGATGGAATACTAGCCAAAAAGCCATATTTGTCTTCAAAGTAGACCTGTAATGTTCTGTTTTAATAGTATGTGCCCTATTAAATGCTGGAGGTTTTTTAATTGATCATTTGTCTGGCTTTATAATTGAGAGGCTGCCAAGAATTTTTGATGTTTCTGTCTGAAACAATGGCATATAAAATACTATTTTAAAATATGCCATTCTACTTATTTCCACTTAAAATAGAGGCGATTGAAAATAGTACATGTAAATCCCAAAAAGACATCTGATATTAAAAAAAAAGTATTTGAGAAAAAAATTAATGATCCCTTGTGGGAAATTTTGAAGCTTGTGGATTTCTAAGCAGGGAGGCAAATAAGTAAAGCATTGCAGCATTTTTCACCAACTAAAAACAGATGTCATGTGATAATGGGTGTTACATCTGCAGCTGACACCCACTTCAAAGAACAGGTGCCTCTAGTTGTTTAAAAAAAAAAAAAAGAGAAAGAGAGAGAGCAGCTCTTACGGCAGTCTACAGCAGGTTTCAGGAAGTGATGAGGGGGAGCCATGGGAAGACCAGCCTCTCGGCTGCTCTGGGTCACTGTCATGATGGTACATCTGGGCACTTACGTCCTCAGTGACTTTTCTCCTGGGTAAGACTTCAATGTCAGAGGCTAAACTGCTAGATGATTATATTTATTTAAAAGTTATTACTTTAGATGCAGTAGAATGAAGTGGGATCCTCCCCTTACATCATATACAAAAATTAACTCAAAATGGATCAAAAATCTAAACACAAGAGCTAAAACTATAAAATTCTTAGATGAACACATAGGTGGAAAAACGTCATATTGAATTTGGCAGTGATTTTAAGATATGAGACACTAAAAGTACAGCCTAAAAAAGAAAAAATAGATACATTGGATTTCATCAAGATTGAAAGATTTTGTGCATCAATGAATACAATCAGAGTGAAAAGGCAACCCACATAATGCAGGAAACATTTGTAAATCATATAGAAGGGATTAACATGCAGAATATATAAAGAACTACAACTTTATATTTACAGGTGTGGTGGCTCACTTCCTGTAATCCCAGCACTTTGGGAGGCGAAGGCGGGCGGATCATGAGGTCAGGAGATCAAGGCCATCCTGGCCAACATGGTGAAACCCTGTCTCTACTAAAAATACAAAAATTAGCTGGGTGTGGTGGTGGACACCTGTAATCCCAGCTACGTGGGAGGCTGAGGCAGGAGAATCGCTTAAACCCAGGAGGCAGAGGTTGCAGTGAACCAACCGAGATCATGACACTGCACTCCAGCCTGGTGACAGAGTGAGACTCCATCTCAAAAAAAAAAAAAAAAAGAACTACAACTCAACAACAACAACAAAACCAACTTGATTTAAAAATAGGCAAAGGACTTGAATAGATATTTCTAAAAAGAAGATACACAAAGGACAATAAACATATGAAAACAGGCAATACCACTAATCACCAGAAAAATGCAAATCAAAACCACAATGGGATATTAAGTCACACCTATTAGAATGGTCATTGCATATTTTTTAAAGTGCTGGAGAAGAAGTGGAGGATTTGAACCCCTGTGCATTGCTGAAGGAAATGAAAAAATGTATAGCTGCTTTGGGAAAATGGTGTGACAATTTCTCAAAAAAATTAAATATAGAATTATCATATGATCCAGCAATTCCACTTTTAGATCTATATCCAAAAGAATTGAAAGCAGGAACTAGAACAGATATTTGTACAGTATACCAATATTCAGATTAATCAAAAGGTAGAAATAACCCAAATGTTCATTGACGGATGAACATGTGGATAAACAGCATATGGTATATAGACACAGTGAAAAATTATTCCATTGTAAAAAGAAATAAAATTGATACATCCTACGACATGGATGAACCTTGAAAACATTGTGCTAAGTGAAATAAGCCAGATGCAAAAGGACAAATAGTGAATTATTCCATTTATATGAGGGATCTGGAACAGTCAAATCAATGAAGACAAAAAGAATAGGGGTTAGTAAGGGCTGCAGGAGGAGAAACTGGGGAGTTATTGTTTAATGGATAGAGTTTCATTTTGGGAAACTGATGAAAATTTCTGAGATTGTCACAGTTGTGTTCTTAAAAATTGAGGCAAAAAAAAAAAAATTCTTAGATGGATAATGACCACAGCTGCACAAAATGAATGTACTTAATGCTACAGAACTGTACACTTAATTGAGACCATCCTGGCCAACAAGGTGAAACTCTGTCTCTACTAAAAATACAAAAATTAGCCAGGTATGGTGGCCTGCACTTGTAGTCCCAGCTACTTGGGAGGCTGAGGCAGGAGAATCACTTGCACCCAGAAGGTGGAGGTGGAGGTTGCAGTGAGTCGAGATCGTGCCACTGTACTCCAACCTTGCGACAGAGCAAGACTCGGTCTCAAAAACAAAAACAGAAAAGGTTAAAATGGTAAATTTAGTCTTTTCCTCTTGTTTATGTTGAATTTAACTGGAAATTGAATTACAGCTTAGTTCGAACATTCTGCCTTCTATAATATAGTGTGGCACGTTCTCCGTAACTCTATTTTAACTTACTTCTGAGACATATTTGTTCTTTCCCATATGAGCTAATGTTTGAGGATTGTTTCATTCTTTCAATCCACTTTTCTGTGATGTAGTGACAAGGAGATGAAGGAAGAAAAAAAGAGTTAGCTTAATCTGGGCTGGTGCAGTCCTGGCTGAGAAATCTTGTTCTTCAGAGTCCTTTGGGGATGTCCTGTCCTGTGGCCTCCCCTAGTCAGCCAGAAGTAGATCCCATCCACGGGCTTACACAGTGAGACAGCCTGGTACTCTGTGAGATGGCAAGTCCTCAACTTTTGCCTCATCCTAGGTTCTAATTTTAGAAGCTGCTACTCTTGAGGAATTTTTCGTGACTTTTCCCACCACTATCAAGAGTCACCCTTGCCCAGCCGTGGTGACTCATGTCTGTAATCCCAGCACTTTAGGAGGCCAAGGTGAATGGATCACCTGAGGTCAGGAGTTTGAGACCAGCCTGGCCAAAATATAAAATTAGCCGGGCATGGTGGTGGGTGCCTGTAATTCCAGCTACTCAGGAGGCTGAGGCAGGAGAATCGCTTAAACGCAGCAGGCAGAGGTTGCAGAGAGCTGAGATCGCACCACTGCACTCCAGCCTGGGTGACAGAGCAAGACTCTTTTTCAAAAAAAAAAAAAAAAAAAGAGAGACACCCTTACTTAGCACATGCTACAAAAATTTTAGCTCACCTTTTTTATTCTTCTCTGTTTATGTCTGGAAAGAATTAGAAGCTGTACAATGCCACACTGTGCCCCATTAAAATCCTTTTTTCTCTCTTATTCACCACTTAATCTAATTTTATAGTCCAAATTTATCCACCCTGCCTAGTTTTGTGGTTTGGAAGGGAGATTCTGTGATCCTGCTTTATTCCACAAATTTTCCCCCAGAAGTCTTTTTAAAAAAAAATCTCCACAGGCCGGGCGCGGTGGCTCAAGCCTGTAATCCCAGCACTTTGGGAGGCCGAGGCGGGTGGATCACGAGGTCAAGAGATCGAGACCATCCTGGTCAACATGGTGAAACCCCGTCTCTACTAAAAATACAAAAACTTAGCTGGGCATGGTGACGCGTGCCTGTAATCCCAGCTACTCAGGAGGCTGAGGCAGGAGAATTGCCTGAACCCAGGAGGCGGAGGTTGCGGTGAGCCGAGATCGCGCCATTGCACTCCAGCCTGGGTAACAAGAGTGAAACTCCGTCTCAAAAAAAAAAAAAATCTCCACAGTAAAGATTCCTAGATGACCTATGCCAACATGATTCAATCAGTGTTGATTAATTATAAAAGTTTTGATATTTTAAGTTGAACAAGTGTTGCAATAATTAAAGACCAATGCCGGACTACAGTGAAATTATGACTACAGTTAAATAGGTAGCATAGGCTGGACATGGTGGCTCATGCCTGTAATCCTAGCACTTTGGGAGGCCAATGCAGGCAGATCACTTGAGGTCAGGGGTTCAAGACCAGCCTGGCCAATATAGTAAAACCCTGTCTGTACTAAAAACACAAAAATTAGCCAGGCGTGGTGGTGCACACCTGTAATCCCAGCTACTTGGGAGGCTGAGGCAGGAGAATTCCTCGAACTCGGGAGGCAGAGGTTGCAGTGAGTCGAGATCATGCCACTGCCCTCCAGCCTGGGTGATGGAGGGAGACTCCATTTCTAAAAAAAAAAAAAAAAAAAAAAAAAGGAGGTAGCATAATCTTGGAGGAAACAAAGCAAAAACATAGAATCATAGGATTAGAAATGACCCTTTAAGGACATATGTTGAGGATTTAGTGTCTCCGAGTGGATGCTAGGCTGGTAGGGTGTTTGCAATTTGCCTTCGAGAGATTGGATACATATAACACCAAACACACACACACACACACACACACACACACACACACACACACCCCTCAACAATAAAAGCAGTATATACCAAGGGACAGTCTAATCTCAGTTCACAGTGAAAAAGAGAATGCCAAGTTCTGAAAAGAATGGCCTTTCTGTCAGGGAGGGAACATTAGCAGCACCTTAAATGTTACCTGGACATAACTTGTATGTCTGTTTCATGATTTTTGAGTTAAAAAAATTATTCTTGATTCACAAACTGCACTATTTTAAATACAGCATGATTTTGGGACTGAATTCATAGGTCACACTTTCAGAAGTATTATGGGGGAAAATTAATGAAACTGTATGACTAACAAGGAATGAATCCAATGCCTTGTTTTCAAGTCCCTTTTCATCTAAATGTCTCTATCCTAGAATTAAAGAAATGAAGAAAACATTCCCTGGCTCGCTCTAGTATCATATTCTGTAATTTACAAACTTGTTTCCTTCTACCAGTCACAATGATTGCAATTTTAAGCATCTTGTGGAAGAACAATCTCTATTTAGGTCACTAATGGACAAATAGTGGATTTTAGCTGTAAAAGTGTATGTCAAAATGACTGTTAAATTTACTTGGAAGAAAAACTGAGTGAAAACTTGCTAAGAAAATGAAAAGCAATGGGAGATATTTGTTCTCTGAATTTTTAGAAAGGAATATAAAGCCCTCATAATTTAAACACTGTGAAACTGGTACAAGAATGAGCAGAGCAATAGCACAAAAGGCCCATAAACAGACACAACTAAAAAGAAGGAAGAGGTATGTGGACAAAACGGCATTTCTAATCAATGGGGAAAGGAGAGTTATTCGACAAATGGCACTTTGATAAAAGGCTAATCATTTGAGGGGCAAAATAGAAAATATATTATATATATACATCCTATACAGGTGTCTCTCTAACTCAAACAATGCCACAAAACAGATTCCAGCGACATCAAGTTCTCAAATGTTAAAACTAAAAGCTTGTGCTTGCTTTGGCAGCACACGTACTAAAACTGGAACGCTACAGAGAAGATTAGCATGGCCCCTGTGCAAGGATGACATGCAAATTCGTGAAGGGTTCCATTAAAAAAAACAAAAACAAAAACAAAACTAAAACCTTTAAGTACCAGAGAATAATTACTAACATTTTTTACAATATTTATGTAGAGTGAGAATTTCTAAGTTTGATGCCAAAGGTAGCAGATTAACTTACATAAAACGTAAAACCTTGAGAGTTGTTTTCTGTTAAGACACGAAAAGTTAAAAATCGTACTGGGCGTAGTAGCTCACGCCTGTAATCCTAGCACTTTGGGAGGCTGAGGCAAGGTGGATCATCTGAGCTCAGGAGTTCGAGACCAGCCTGAGCAACATGGTTAAACCCTGTGTTTACTAAAATATAAAACATTAGCCAGGTGTGGTGGTATGCACCTGTAATCTCAGCTATGCAGGAGGCTGAGGCACAAGAATTGCTTGAACCTGGGAGGTGGAGGTTGCAGTGAGTCAAGACTGTGCCACTGCAGGTCAGTCTAGGTGACAGAGCAAGACTCTGTCTCCAAAAAAACCCTCAAAACAAATAAAAATAAATAAAAAATAAAAAGAGAAAAGACTGATAAAAATATTGCTACATATATAACAAAGGAGTACCACATAACAAGTCCACAGAAATGAATACAGCTAGTGCTCGACTTACGACCATGATTGTTCCGACAGACCGGTCGTAACACGATTTGGTCGTAAGTTGAGTAGGCTATATGTACAGTACTGTGAAATGATGTTATAAAAATCTTCAAGTCATATTTTATAATTTTCTTTCATTATTGTTATATATCATAATTTTCTTTGTTCATTTTATGCCATTTGTATCATCTCTACACCATTTTGTTTCTTATTTTTACATTCGTCAGGTTTAAGTAAAACACTGCATTACCAGTACAACTGGTTTAATATTTGCAAAACATACAAAATTACAAAATACAGGTGCATACAAAATACAGGTGTAAAAAATACCATAGGAAACATTTTCCCAATTGCAAAACATATCAAAATATATAAACATGTACGAAACATTTTATTGGCCGCTGGTGCTTGGCTGTGGATCGTTGATGTCATCATCTGAGGCAGCAGTTGGGGTTACCGGAGTTGGTTTTTTCATAAACATGGTGAGCTTTGTCTGAATTGTATGTTTCTTTTTTCTTCATAAATTTCACGATATGGACGAAACACATCGTGCGCCATCCATTCAGTCCTTGCAAATCATTCGATGTTTGGGTCCATTGCTTCGTAATGTATAAGAAGTTTATTGGGAGGGGTTTGATGAAAAATATCCAAGACACAAAACACAAATTGCTGTACTGAGTCTGGGATAACAGTTGAAATGGTGCACGCGGAGATGGTAGTGCTGCCAGAAGCTGGTTCGCACTGTCGTAAGCCCAGCTGGGCAACGTTTGTGCTGCCAGACGCAGAGCAGTCGTGGCTAGCGATTGTGGTCGTAAAGTCGAATGGTTGTAAGTTGCATAGGTCGTAAGTTGATCAATACCTGTAATGGAAAATGCCCAATATAAAAATAATGACGTAGCCGGGTGCAGTGGTTCATGCCTGTAATCCTAGCACTTTGGGAGGCCGAGGCGGGTGGATGACCTGAAGTCAGGAGTTCGAGACCAGCCTGGCCAACATGGTGAAACGCTGTCTCTTAAAAAAAAGAAAAATGAAGTATATAAATAGGCATTTTACAAAAGAAGATAAAATGAAAGATAAATATATTTTAAAATTTGAATATCACTAGTAACCAAAGAAATAACAGAGTTTTGAAAACCTGGCAAGATACCATTTAAAGAAGAACAACAAATGGACTACGATTATTTTTAGAAATAATATTTATTGTTGCAAGGTTAATTCGCTGCCAGAAGCACTTTGGCAAGCATTAAAAATACCTGTTCAAGTGATTCTACTTTCAGAATTTGTCCTAAGATTTTACCTAGTATCTGTACACAGAAATAGTCAAGCAGGGTTGCTTAAACAGTAAAAAAACTGTAAACAACCACATGTTCAGTTAATTACATTATTGTATATCTATACAATAGAATTCTACACAGCTTTTTAAGATGTTGTACAGAATATTTAATGACATGAAAAATGTATATTGTAGAACCAGAACACAAATTATAAATATTGCATATAATTGATGATATAATTCCATTATTTCTCCGCCCACCCCAGGCTTATGCTTTTCTCAGTGATGGCATTTCTGGACACTTTTATTTTACTCTTTTTTTCTTTGTATTTTCTACCATAAACTCTTATAAGAGAAAAATGTACATTTTTTCAATAGTAAATGGCAGAAGTTTTTGCCAGTAAGTGTCTTCTGAGGGAACCGCCCTGATAACATTTTGTGGTTTTGATATAATAACATCTGCTGTCCAGAGTGAATTTAATCCTGATGTTGTGTCAGTAGAGTTCTTTAATCAGGAAAACCAAATTGCTTTGTTCTTCTGCAACATTATAAAATTATTTTCACAACCGAGCCTAAAAGCAGAACTTAAAAACGATATGCATTGAAAATATGATGGTACTACTAGATGAATATAGAAGTTATTCAATTTGCTCCAGTTACCATAGAGGAGAATAATAACAGTAAGTGTCTGGACAGGCTAGATTAGAAATCTGGAGACCTAGGTTGTTGTTCCATTTGTTCCAGCAGTTAGAGGTGTGCTTTGGAACTAATGAGAATAATCACCATAAAAAAAATCGCAGGCATTATTATTATTAATCATGTCATTACCGTATATTACTTTCTGCAGTGCTTTTTTATATTATCCTGAATCCTCACAACTTCTTTCTCAGGCTATTTAATATCCCTATTTTACTGATAAAGAAAATGGGCTTCGGAGAGCTTGTCGACTAACTCAAGATTACCCAGCTTCTAAGTTGCGGAGCAAGGTGTGATGACATTTTCAATGTGTTTAGTTCACTAAAGCTCTGATTGCCCCAGGAAACATCAATTAGAGGCAGTGGCTTTGGTTTACTTTGGAGGCACTGGTCTCATGGTGTGGCTCACAAAGAAAGGCTCACTATTCTGACAAAAAATGTTCCTCTGCTGCCATAATTCTATTCAGTAAATAATTAATAAATGCCTCTAAATACAATGTACTATGTTAGTTATGGCAAGATACACCATTGTTGAAAATAGTCCACTCTTTAGAAGCTTAAAATCCAGGCTGGGTGCGGTGGCTCACGCCGGTAATCCCAGCACTTTGGGAGGTCGAGGCTGGCGGATCACAAGGTCAGGGGTTTGAGATCAGCCCAGCCAACATGGTAAAACCCCACCTCTACTAAAGATACAAAAAATTAGCTGGGCATAGTGGTGCATGCCTATAATCCCAGCTACTTGGGAGGTTGAAGCAGGAGAATCACTTGAGCCCGAGAGGCAGAGGTTGCAGTGAGCCAAGACTGCACCATTGCACTCCAGCCCGGGCGACAGGGTGAGACTCCATCTCAAAGATAAAAGAAGCTTAAAATCCAGAATTCTGGGAGTGAATTCTAGGTGCTTCACACATAGCTGTGTGGACCTTGGCTTTAACTTCACTGTGTCCCAGCTTCCTTATCTGTAAAATGGAGAAAAGAATAACACCCATCTCAAAACTTACTAGAAGGATAGAAAGAATTATATGTACTGTGTTTAGACTAATATTTGGCATTCTTAAGTACTGATATGTGCTAATGAAACAACATATAAACATATAACCAATCTAGTGGCTAATTGGATAATGTTGATATCATTCACTTATAGAACTACTAGTCTACTTCAAAATTTATACACGTATAATTTCTTTTAACTGAATTTCTCTTGAACAATGACCCTGTGTGTATATTAAACTAATTTATGCCTTTTATTACCTGGTCCTCTGCTTGGTTACATTATCTGAAAAATACAATCAGTAATATTTCTAAATTCACTGGTTCATTGGTTAGGTTAAATGATAGAAGACATTTGAAAGCATTTTATATAAAATACATATATCCATATATATTAGTAGTAGTAGATCATTTAATTGCCTATTCAGTAGCTTTCTGTAAGCACAGAGATTGAAGAGGAAAAAAAAGGACTAAAATCAGAATTAGGGTCAAATCTAGAATTAACTTTTAACAACACAATAGCATCCTCAGTGTGTAAGACACTGTTTCTTTTAAGTATGATCCAGACAAGCAAGATGATGTAAATAGATGTTTTACTAAAATTTTACAGAATTCTGAGTAGTTATTGTTTTAGCACTTTAAAATGCAGGAACAAAGCCTTTCAATGATTTTGTAACATCATACAATGCTCTGATTAAGTATCCCTGTCTAGGTTAGCAAGTACAAAGAATATATTCAGACATGTATAAAGTCAGAAAAGACAGTTTTATTTATTTTTTCATAAATAAAACAGAGAGTTATTAAACAAATATTAAAAAAAGAGGGGTAAGTCACTTGGTTAAGCACATGGTATAAATTAGCAGCAATGCTAATTAATTAAATAATGAAATTCTTGGCAAAGTACAATTTTCTGCCAAGTCAGATGAGATTGTTAAAGTATATATGCACAAACACATACTTAATCTCTTAATTTCACTCATGTTTATATGACTTCATTGTAATTTAAAAGTAGCACATTGAGCAGCAAACTGTGTATGCCAAGTACTAGGCTAGAAGCCTGGAGTTACAGAAGAGCAAGGACCGTGCTAGTAAAGCAACCTGGTGTTTGGAGGTTATGCTTTTGCTATTCTTTAGAGTATATTACATTATTTCCTTATTCAGAAATTGTTAGGATTTTAAAACATAAACCCAATTTTTAATGGAGAGTTAAGTTGCATCCAATCTACCTATCAGATGAATTCACTCATTAAAGAACAAGTATAGTAGTGAGAATAGCTGAAGTGGTTAGGATCTCAGGAGATTCTCAGCCCCAGGCGAGGCCATTTTCACTGCAAATATAACCATAATCATGCACATGTCAAAACTCATTTACTGTAAAATTGATATTGGTTTTGAAATCAGTTAATACTCTTTTAAGTAAACGCAGTGAAAATATCTCAAAGACTTTTTCCTCCCTACTTCTACTTCTCTCTCTTCCTTTGCTTATCTTCATGGGCTCAGTGTTGGAAAAACATTGACATGGCACTGTTTAGCAATATCTTTTAAAATTCGACTTTACAGCTGATGAGAAATTTAAAAAATCTTATTCTTTCAAAAAGTGATCTAGAATGGAAACTCAAAAGACATCCTGTATTGCAAAAATGTAACCAAATCACATGTTAGACTTGAAAGGCTCAGGGTATTTAATCTTATTTACTTTAAACAATGGAATAAAAATCCAACAAAGCCTCAAGGGTTTTAAAAAATTGTTTTTGGAAATAAGAAAAGCTTAATTTAAGCAGTAAAGATAATTATCGTGCTTAAAAAAAATAAGTAGCAGTGAATCACCAAGGCCCATTTTACTATGAGTCATAATGATATGTGGTCAGAGTCTTCAGTAGGTATACTTTTTTTTCTTTCTTCTTTTTTTTTTTTTATAAAGAATACCCTTTGGTGGTTTTCTTCTTCCTCCAGATTTTTCATAATTTGGCATTGCTTTCTGGGGCTGAGACTTTTCATCTCTAGAAGATTCACCACCCTATAAATAAAGTCCTTGTGGTTCACATGGTGCAACAGGGCTGATCATATAGATGAGTCCCCTTCAGTGTCACCTACTCAGCTTCTTTCCCCACCCCATCCTGTCTCGTGCGCAGACACATAAAATGTTCAGTTGATAAACAGGATGGCTTAAGGTAAAAGGTGAGAAGGAAGAAAAGGATAATATGAACTGTTTTGAGGGTACAAGTACTATATCTTTTTTTTTTTTTTTTTAGATAAAGTCTCACTCTGTTGCTCAGGCTGGAGTGTAGTGGCATGATCATAGCTCACTGCAGCCTTCAACTCCCGGGTTCAATCAGTCCTCTTGCCTCAGCCTCCCAAAGTGTGGGATTGTAGGCATGACCCACTGCACCTGGCTGAGATATTACGTCTTCGTATGGTCCTCTTTTGACTAGCACATTTACTCTGCCTCTACTAGGAGATCAGTAAAGATCTGTGAACAATGAGAATGAATGAATGAATGAATGAGGGGTCCTTGAGAATGGTTTGCTGCCTCTTTTTTATTGCATCTGGGAAAGCAATTGAATTGAAAGAAAGTTGTAAATAAAGACATTGGAATAATAATAACATCCATTATAGTACTTTATAATACCTATAAAACGCTTTCACATGGTTTATCTCATTTGAACCTCACCAAACCCTTGTTAAGGAGACAGATGTTATTATACGTGGAAAAGATGACAATGTTTTCCTGCAATATATCACTTACAAAGCACCAGCCTGTGGGAGTGTCTGTCCCTTGGATAGCATATCATTAGTTGTGGTCATTGTGGTGAGCACCAAACCATTTTAAAGATTAGAACTGCACCAGTTTAAGGATGAAATAATTAATGCAATGAGTAGTCTTTATGTACACATGGACAGAGTGGCGAGGAATAGGATGGGATAGAAGCTTATAAACTATCATGTAAATAATAAACATTTAATGAGAACTTACTATATACCAGGCATTTTGATAGGTCCCTTTCATACATTTTCTCCATTTAACAAATGAGGAAATTGAGACTCTTAGAGATTGAATGACTTGCCCGAGGCCACACAGTAAGTACATTGCCAGGGGTAGAATTCTTATATCCAAAAAGTATGATAAAAGTTCCTGTGTTGGCCAGGTATGTCATGCCTGTGATCTCAGCACTTTGAGAGGCTGAGGGAAGATTGCTTGAACCCAGGAGTTTGAGACCAGCCTGGGCAACAGAGTGAGACCTTGTCTCTAAAAAAAAAAGTTCCTATCTCAAAGAGCTTGAAGGAAAAACCATGAATAACACACATCAGCAGATAAATAAAGATGTGGGCCAAAACAAACTCAATTGTTCGAATTAAAAATTCAAGTAGCGCATACTGCATGAGCTGGAGTGGTTGTTAAGTTCTTGAGAAAGGTCAAAAACTTGAACTGACCTTTGAAAGGTAAATAGGACTTGGACAGGTTGCGTGGAAGGGGAAGGTGTTTTAGGCAAAGTGAAATGCATCAGCAATTTGCAGTACAGGTGTGAGCATAATGTAGTCAAGGGACAATACAAATCCTGGGAAGATTTCCATGATCATTCACCACCAAGATCTTGTATGATTTAAGGCATGGAGTTAGCTATGTCAGAAAATTCAGAGAGGTATTAGATGTGTCCTACAGGGGATTAGAGGGGGGTCAGCAGGGGCCATTGAAAACTGAGTATGTTGATAAAGTTTCCACGTAGGATCTAAATCTAGAGCTCAATTCTAATGAAATTTTAGACCTTACATATGCATAGACGGGAAAGAGAGACTGGGAGAATGCTCTTGGTACAATATACTGGGTTTATGGCATGTTTTGGTAAAGAACAACATTGCTATGGGCCTTGGATACCAGGCTAAGGAGTTTGTACTTTTTCACCCAAAATGTAAAAGTTGGGGGTTGCCTGTTACAGTGAACAGACGTGGATAAGTCTTTATTCTAGAAAAATTAGCCATGTGGTTCTTGATAAGGCTGACTGAAGGAGAGGAGAAACAGCGGCCAGAGTTAGAACCATTAGGAGGCTATTAAGATAATTGAGAGTTAGCAAGTGGAATGGTCTGTGAAAAAGAAAAAGAGAAAGAAAAGTGTGGGCCGGGCACGGTGGTTCGTGCCTGTAATCCCAGCACTTTGGGAAGCTGAGGCAGGTGGATCACTTGAGGTCAGGTGTTCAAGACCAGCCTGGCCAACATGGTGAAACCCCATCTCTACTAAAAACACAAATACAAAAATTAGCCAGGCATGGTGGTGCATGCCTGTAATCCCCGCTCCTCAGGAGGCTGAGGCAGGAGAATTGCTTGAACCTGGGAGGTGGAGGCTGCAGTGAGCCAAGATTGCATGACTGCACTCCAGCCTGGGCGACAGAGTCTTGCTCTGTCTCAAAAAATAAAAATAGATGAAAATGTGGAGACCTATTGGACATGGATTGAGGAGGAAAGAGCAAAGACAAAGTGGGCACCAAGGGTTCTAATCTGGTGACTAGCTGCCTAAGGACATCTGGGCCACCTGACTAATACTCTGCAGTGTTCAAAGCCCTCTGTTTTTGTGATATGATTTTACCCTTCACTATTATGATGGACCTGTGGGCTAGATATCGTTCCTCCTGTCTGTGAAATAAGAAATTGAGAAATCAAACCAGAGCTCCTAAGTGCCTGGCACGAAAAGGCAGTGAGCACAGGGAGTTGGTAGGGAGAGAAGAGGGGATTGCTGTGAACTGGAGAGCCCAATTCTTATCTTCCATTTTTCATAGATTCTATTGTTCATGTTCGAATTAGTGAATCAGAGATGTGGCCTGGGTTGTCCAGATGGTCTCAAACTCCTGGGCTCCAGTGATCCTCTTGCCTCAGCCTTTGTTCACATTTTGTTTCTGAAATTGGGGTGCATCTTATAATCCTATAGTCATTGTCAGTGAGGTGGCAGTCATGATGCAGTTATCATAGCTGTTTGTACTATGGTTGATTCAATTTAATGACATGCATTATGACATTACATGTGATGATTTACTTGTCATATAAAATGTCTTTTAAAAGAGTATGCTATTATTTGGCATTGAAAGTCAAGGCAAGTGTGTACAAAGAAAGGCATGTAAACAAAAGCTGTGGGATATACATTTGATATTTAACTACATTCATTTTCTATTGCCTCTATAACAAATTTATACAAATGTAGTGGCTTAAAACAGCACAAATGTATTACCTTACAGTTTCATAGGACAGAAGTCTGATGGACGTTTCACTGCGCTAAAATAAAGATGTTGGTGGGCTGTGTTCCTTTCTGAAGGCCCTAGGGGAGAATACATTTCCTTGCTGTTTCCAGCTTCTAGAAGCTGCCCACATTCTACGGCCCCTTTCCTCCATCTTCAAAGCCAGCAACAGCAGGTGGAAGCCTCAAAATCGCATCTGTGTCATCCTTCTGTTTACATGTCTCCCTCTGACTCTGACCTGGGAAAGGTTCTCTAGTTTAATGACTCATGTGAGTGGATTACCTAGATAATCCAGGATAATCTTGCCATCTCCAGGTCCTTAACCTTAATTACATCTGCAAACTCCCTTTTCCCATGTGAATTAACATATTTCCAGGTTCCAGGGATTAGGAATAGGTCATCTATTTAGGCTATTATTCTGCTCACCACAGTGTTAAAACAAAAATTCATCTTTTGAGCAAAGATCACAGCAAAGCAACAACTGATATTCTCTGGGTCTCCATATAGGAAGTTATTACAGAGTAGGTAGAACTATGTTCAATGTTATTACTGGGATAGATGTGGAAGGTTTTACCAAAAGCCAACCAGTGCAGCTAAAGTGAAGGGGATGTTGTGCAGTCCCTCAGAATTGGGTGTAAGATACTTCAACTCCAAGAGGCTTTACTGATAGAGACGTAGAGTATCAGAGGGATAATGATTTTCTAGACTGCCTAAAATCTGAGCTACATAACCTCTATTTTAGTGTCTGAATTAGTTCAGCCTAGTTAAATTCTGATGTTTTTCCAACTTAGCTTTGTTAGAACTAAAAGCTGTCCTCTTTTCGCCCCTTGACCTCTTGATAAGAGTGAAAGAATAAGACAAGTGTTACAAGTCAGAGTATGTGTTATTCCTGGGCGAAAGTATGTTAGTGACAATTTCCAGTGTGGGTGGATTTGAGGTTCTGGAGGATGAATGAATATTTTCCAGTTTGCTTTTCTATCAACATCAAAGACTCTATTGTCACATCTACCCCATCTACTGCTTCAGTTGTGTGCCTATTATATAATATGTTCTCGACCTTAAGATTTTTTACAGAGGTTTTGTTTCATATATCTAAGTTTATAGTTAATTAAATGAAGGCTGTCTGAGTAACTACTTATGCCAAAACAGTGCTAGAGGCTTCAGCGTGTGTCAGCACACGGAATTTAATCCTCAGAGTGAATCCGGGAGGCACATATCCCATTACTGGGAGCTGGACCTCATTTGTTCCTGGCAGTATCCCCCAGGCTAACACTTAGCTGGACTTAGCTTCATAGGATATTGGCCATAGCCAGTAACATCACATCGTCTTCAAATGTCCAAGATTTGCTAACATGGAGGCTATGGGAAGCCCCACAGGCCCTGGTAGATGTTATCAGTTTGGGGCAAAAGTAATTGCCTTCCAAGGCAACTGCTTTTAAGAAAACAAGTCATTTAGATAACTGGCTTTTGGTACTCTTATTTAGCAGAAATCAATAATGTTCATTTTTAGTTATGTCTACATGAAAATTGTGACAAAAGCTAACCATCTTTTATATCTAAATCCCTAGCCCCTTTGGATTTTATTAGCAGTTGTAATTGTTCCATAAATATTAGAACAAATACATGACTAAAAAATAAAATACTAGTCAGGTGTGGTGGCTCACGCCTGTAATCCCAGCACTCTGGGAGGCCAAGGTGGGTGGATCACAAGGTCAGGAGTTCAAAAGCAGCCTGGCCAACATGGTGAAATCCCATCTCTACTAAAAATACAAAAATTAGCCAGGCATGGTGATAGGTGACTGGAATCCCAGCTACTTGGGAGGCTGAGGCAGGAGAATTGCTTGAACCCAGGAGGAGGAGGTTGCAGTGAGCCAAGATCGCTCCACTGGACTCCAGCATGTGTGACAGAGCAAGATTCCATCTCAATAAATAAAAAATAACAAATACTAAGCATGGCAAAAACCTAAAGAGAAGTGACTGGCTAGCTTTGGCATAAATAAATAAATAACATGAAGCAGAACTTGTTTATGCAAATTTCCAATTCCCCTTCCAGTGCCTCTGCTCCTGTCCACTGGGGCCCATCAAGCCTATTTCTGCTGGTTCTTATTCTCACTAATTGTGAAGGTATTGACTGATAAAGGAGTAAAGTGGCAGCTGTCCATGAAGCATATTCACTTTCACAGTGGCTTTAATGCCCTGATAAGGTTTAGAAAAATCAAAGAATAGCATCTCTAATGGTAGAATCTCAGGAGTAGACACTAAGGCAAAAAAAAAAAAAAAAAAAATCCTATTTAAAGACTTCAGGTCTTCATTTTGTGGTGACTTTTTAGGCTGATTTATTTATTTATTTATTTGCTACCCATTCAGGCCAAGACAATAATTTATAGAGTAAATGTTATCATTTCACTCACCAATAAGACTCTGGAATGAGAACCCATGTCCCCAGGTTATTTTTTCTCCAGAGTTCAAATGTGAATCCATGTTCCATCAAACAGTTCTTAACTGTAATTTCAATCCTGTGCAGATTAAAAAACGAACATTCCACTCTCAATGATGTTGGCTTTTCCTGGTGAATCATTTGTATGTGGCTTTATTTTAAGGGGTCTCTAATTACATGCCACCAGAAGACAAAAGTTATAGTAGGTTGCTGTGGTTACAGTTATACTAAACCTGGGCAGTGATGCAGTATTTAAGAATATCTGTGGGCGTGAGGCAGTGCGTGCTAATGCTGCTTCGGATTGGCTAATGAGAGCTGATTGTGAGCATTTCTTCCCAACTCAGGTCCAGCAACTTCATGCTGGTAGTCTGAAATTGGATATGGGGGAAGTATTTGCACCATGGAATCTGGCAAACAATGCAAATCAGGGTTATCGATTGACTGATTAATTTCGAGAGAGCTGGCTTACTAGTTCACCACTGGTGTGGGTAATCTATGTCTCCCAAAGAAAGAAATATGCACTTTATTCCTTAATTAGTGTTTACTCATTTTATCCTAGCTGACCCTAAATCAAGTCAGCTGAACTATTACCTCAAGAGCGTGTAAGCTTGCAAACAATATAAAGACCTGCATTGGTTAATATATGAGTGCCTTCTAGGCACTGTGGATACAGTATTTTCAGTACTGACTAAAGTCAGACACAGTACTTGCCCTCATAGTGCTTACAGCTTGCTGGAGGAGACAAATGTTAATAAAAGAATACCATAAATAATGTAAAATTCAGCTGTGGTTAAGAGCTGTGAAAGACAGAGATGTCATATTGCCAGAGTGTGTAAAAAGAGGATCTGACTTAGAGAAGGAAGGAGAGGCTTTTGCAAGAAAGTGATGTCTGCCTGATATTTAAAGGAACAGCAGGATTAAAACAGACAAAGCTAGCAGGTGCACAGTACCTGGCACACAGTAGGTGCTCATTAAAGATAAACCGTGGGCAAATTATGTTCTGCTCATGCCCTGGAATCTCTGTTGAACTTTGATAGCCATTTCCTGAGAAACATGGGTTTCCTTCTATTAAAGCATATCACTCTGGGATGACAGCTACAATCTCTTACAAACTGGTTTTCAGGGACCGTTAACACCTGCTTACTGGAAGAACTCCAGCTCTGTGTGAGATCATGTGATAGGAGAGCCGTGGCCTTTAGCTACACATCAACCACACAAGTAGCTGTGGTTTGCAGAGTTAAAAAAAAAAAAGTTATTTTCCTTTTGAAGCCCAGAAACTGCCAGCCTCTGGAGTTGTTGTGACACTGTCTCCCTTCATGTCTGGATGTTTGTTCCAATGTGTACAGTGACTCTTCCATCTTGTCCCTTTGCCATATGGTTTACAGAGGTGACATTCCCTCAAGGAAACAAAAACACAACCACACGATCATCTCTAAGGTGGTGGAACTTAGGTTTTGAATGAAATTGTATGTGGAATGTGAGAACATTTTGCGTAGAGAAATAAAAAATATCTGAAATAAGAGTAAAGGTGATTCTTTGGGTGTGGTGGGAGTGCATGCAGGTGGGTGTGGAAAGGAAGTCAGGACACAAATGTGATTTGGTGAGAGCTGTTGGTGGATATGCCAACTGGGACCTGTAGTGGGTGAACCTCGCTGCCTCAAGCACAAATGCACAAAGCTTACACTAGGGGGCTCAAGGTTCTAGGATTTATGGGTTGGGATGGGGAAGGGGCAGGGTGTCTTACACCATCTGGCACCCTGTGGTCCAGCTGTGTTAATCCAACCATTACTGTCCTCATGTTTAGCCCACAGCATCAACAGCTCTTTCTTTTTCACTGAATTTCATAAAGGGATATGAAAGCATTTAATGTCAAAGTTTTGATTCCTATAACCCTGCCATCCCCATAGAAGCCAAAGTCTTTCCACATAGTCATTATAAATATCCTGTCCAGGTACTTTTACAAAACTGTGTCCACATAATAAGCAGGAAGAGGTCCTCCTAATGTATATTGAATGTATACTATGTACCAAGTATTACAATTCACCCATCGTGATGTAATCCTTCAGCAACGTGATGAAGGAGGTGTCATCTCTATTTTACAGCTAAGGAAACTGAAATGTAGTGACATTAAGTAGCTCAACAAAATGTACTTACCCAGTAAGTGGAGAACTTGAGGATGTGTGTCTTTGTGTGTCCACTTTCTTTCTACTATGCTGAAGTGAGTTTTTGTCTCTGGGTTTTTTGTTAGTGTGTTTTCTTTTCTTTCTTTCTTTTTTTTTTTTTCTGCCACAGTCATGGTGGATAAGAATTTGGAAAAAGATTATTTAGTTGCTCTTTTGAAATCTCAGACTAGTTTTCCCTAGTTTCAACAATGAAACAAATTCAGTAATAGTAAGTGATGGAATTCAGAAAAAATTTTCTTATATTCTTCCAAATGTGACTGAAATTAAGTAAAAAGAGGTGCCATTGTTTTTAACACATCATTTAAATGTAAAGGATTCTGAGAGCCTGGAACGTTTAAATGAAAGTTACCCATGCTGAGTTTCTGCTGATGGAATCTTTTAAACAGAGTTGCTAAAAATGACTTATGGTGATTATCTTTGAGACTTTAAAATCCCGAATGTATAACCACAACAGTAGTAACAGACACAAGGTGTGTAATATAGAAACACAAAGTTCAGAGGCTTTACCAAATTCATAATAAATTTAGAACCAGTCAATCTGGAGGAAATTAGTATACAAACAAAAATAGAAAACACGTAAGAGAAAACCTTGTATGATGGCAAAGTGAAAGCTGTTGAATTTGTCTTTCTATGGTATGCTTACATATACAGATTTAATGCATCAGCCCAAACTAGTTGATCTGTTCATCCCTAAAGTCCATCTGTGACAGCACATCAGTCTCTCTGTCTGCAGCCATGGGTAACTCTCCCAAGAGGTGTGCTGGGGATGTCAAGTGGTCATTCCAGACTCCCTTGCTAAGGGGCTTCCCTGCTGGCCTCAAGGAAAGATACGGTACATTTCCTGGAATTGGTTAGAGATTCTTAGGCCAAAGCCAATAACTTATTTTTAAAATATTCAAGACATTTAAATAAACACAAACATATCACTGTTGCTCTTTCCCCCCAGTATTAGACTGCAGATTTGGTTGATGCATGTCTTATTATGTAGACCACTACCTAAAAAATTCTTCTAAGAGCTTACATTCACAGGCAATTTGATTCAATTTTTCCAGAATTTTTAAGACCTAACTTGTCTAGTTGGGTGGGAGGGGTAGTTCTAAGCTTGACTCAGATATGCACCAATGTTGCTGTTTTAATAAATAAGCTGTAATCCTTATCCTCTGCCTATTATTTATCCTGGATAGCCTTTGCTTTGATAACCCAAAGTCAATCACATAGAGTCTTTTCTTTCTTAGGGTTTCCTTGGTGAACTATTTCCAATATATACAATTTTAGGAAAAAAGTCTTTAACTCACCCTGCATACATGATTTCATTCTCAACAAGGTTGGGTAAAGCCAAGATTAAATTTCAGAATTTATCTATCTATCTAGCTATATTTCTGTCAATTTATATTTATTTTTTCTATTCTTTACTAAATTATGGCTTCCTATCTGTGATTAATACTGTAAATGCTACTTCTAACTTGATTGTTTTCATGACTGTGATATACATAAAATATATTGATTTTTAGTAAATATTTATTTGAGACTATTTTTTATGGGTAAGGGTTGAGTTATAAATGAAACCTACAATGCAGATTAAACAACATTAAGGAAATGTTCATTTTAAGTCTTCATACTTATTGAAATTATTTGGTTATACTAATCAAATGTATAAAAACACTCAATGTAATTATTGTAGATTTCCTTTGCAGCAGAAACAACCTAATACCTTTGGTGATTAGACTGAAGGATGACCTTGCATATTAGCCTAACAGGTATTTCTAAGAATTTTGAGCACTTATAAGAACATCTTGTAGTCCGAGAAGGCTGAAGGAGAGGTTACTTATCTCCGAAGAATGTAGTTAGCACTAATTTGCAGCTTATTCCTATGTGAATAGCTCATGGCAAAGGATGGGGGAAACACAGTAAAATATTTCTGAGTAATGAGTTTAACTGTAGAAATTTAGGACACCATAGGAGAATAAAGATATTTCAGCTGGGTGAGGTGGCTCACGCCTGTAATTCAGCACTTTGAGAGACCAAGGCAGGAGAATCACTTGAGGCCAGGAGTTTGAGACCATCTTGGCCAACATGGTGAATCCACATCTTTTCCAAAAATACAAAAATTAGCTGGGCATGGTGCCTCACCCCTGTAGTCCCAGCTACTGAGGAGACTGAGGTGGGAGGATGGCTTGAGCCCGGGAAGTGGAGGTTGCAATGAGACTAGATCACACCACTGCACTCCCGCCTGGGCAACAGAGCCAGATCCTGTCTCAAAAAAAAAAAAAAAAGACATTTCAGGCAAAGGGATATTAGGTAAATAGAAATTTATAGAGTTTTTTTTAAAGAGAAAAAGAATCAAATAATCAGCCTGTTTTCCCCAGTACAGGAGGTTAGTTCCCTAGCCTGCAATACCAGCTCAAAAGTTTCATTCAAAGACTTCTCACTGGTCTGCCTTCCCTCTTCATCTGATGCTTCAAATAATTCTTTGTAAGAGCATAAACCATACAATCTGCAGTTAATGACTATGCAAAACTGGTGTATGTTTTGAGTTCTTCTATGTCTTTGTTTTTTTTTTCTCTCCTACTTCCTACAGATAGTAGTTTTTCCAAGAATTTGCTATAAATCATTCCTCTCATATGTCAAGTCATGCTCAATTCATGGTGTGCTGTTAATGGCCTTTCAGAAGAGCTGACCTTTATACCCCTTTACTTTATTTCTTTACTTTTACTACAAATGTATTTGTGCATTTCTCCAAAGGGCAATAAAGTCTTTATAGCAATAAAATAGGCACTTACTGTGATATACAGTGATAACAATGAATAATGTCAGATCACATCCAATGTTAAAAGTGTTTGTGAAAATAATGTGGTACAAATAGGCAGAAATCATGGTAATCTCGTGATCTCTGTCAGAATAATGTTTTCTTTTTGTTTGTTTTGTTTTTCAAAGAAATAATAATGGCAGAGACTTAGACATCAGAGTTTTAAAAAGGTAAGTAGAAGGTTGAATAAAAATGGCTGTATTTGAGTGAATTCTATTGAATAAGTTATGAAAATCCTCTGGCAATTGAAGAAAAATTTGAGCAACTGTAACTACATGCACATTATGCAAATCTGAAAGGAGCAACGGCTTGTTTTGCAGACTGTGTATACCTTTCTCACAGCAAGACAAAGCTTTAGAAGGAATGAAAAAGTTCCACGGAACAGTAATCGATCTTTAAACCTTTTTAGTTTTCAGCAATACATAATCATATCTGGAAGTGAAATATTATTTTGGTACTATGTGGTCCTTTGCTGAAACAGGCTATTTCTACTAGTCTGAGAAACCCATTCAAGCCAGCTAAAACAAAAGGTGGATGTACTACCACTTGACCACTCACCTACTGTTGATCATTCACTTCATTTCCAGGTTTCTGCCATTACAAATGAAGACTGCAGTCAACATCTTTGCACGTATATCCTTATGCTGGCTATGAAATAGAGTCCTACCAGTGAGATTACTGAGCTGAACTTAAATGTCTATTTTCACTTAAATTTTAATAAATGTTATCAAAATGCTTTCCAAAAAGGTTAATATTTCATATTTCCAAATCTTATTTCTCTGCATCCCACCAGTAGAAACATTCATACTTTTACAGTTTAGTCTTATCTGACAGGGTAAAATGAAATCTAGGGAAAAAGATGTCAGAATTAATAAGCAAAATGTATCAAGGTTACAGGATATAAGGTTAATATACAAAAATCAATTATGTCTTTACATTAGCAATATACAAATAAAAAATAAACCAATTATAATACCATAAATAGCATGAGATATGTGGGGATAAACTTAACAGTATATATATAAGGCCTGTATAATGAAATGAAAACTACAAACTACAAAAAAATTCTCCTCAAATCGATCTATTAAACCAATGCAATCCCAAACACAGTATTTACTTGGTGATAGTGACCAGATTTAAATCATTGAAAGTAATTTCTCATAATCAGATTGTACCAGAATGCTAAAACATTGTGCTTAATTTACCCTACAAGTTAGTAGCCAAATACGAATACTAAACAGTCTTTGATACAAAGCAAACTAAGTTGATTGTTCAAAATACCTGAACTTTTCTGTTAAAAGCAGGGCAGTCTTATATCAAAGTTAGCCAGGAACAGTTTAGGTCATTTGTTCTGATATAAATAATGTCCTCAAACTATTTTGATTTGAATGATGAATTATATGGTCACCTTACCTAACAGGAACTCAGTGCTTAGTTTCATAACCTTAAACCAGAAAGTTAAATGGAATTTAATAACTACCTCCTTTTGTGTTTAATTGGTACATTCTTATATAACTTTTGTTGTTGTTGTTGTTGTTGTTATATATTGCTACTTTCTTTTTTTTTTTTTTTTTTTTTTGGGGGGGTTTTTGCTCTTGTTACCCAGGCTGGAGTGCAATGGCGCGATCTCGGCTCACCGCAACCTCCGCCTCCTGGGTTCAGGCAATTCTCCTGCCTCAGCCTCCTGAGTAGCTGGGATTACAGGCACGCGCCACCATGCCCAGCTAATTTTTTGTAGTTTTAGTAGAGACGGGGTTTCACCATGTTGACCAGGTTGGTCTCGATCTCTTGACCTCGTGATCCACCCGCCTCGGCCTCCCAAAGTGCTGGGATTACAGGCTTGAGCCACCGCGCCCGGCCATATTGCTACTTTCTTAATGGTTGTCTTGGAAATTATAAATCACATAGAAATTTAAATTACTAGTGATTCATTTAAATAGAATACAAAAATTTTGCTCCAATATATCTTTGTTCCTCCCCCCTTCATTGTGCTATTATTGTCATACAAGTTACATCGTTTTTTATTTGTTTTTTTTGATATGGAGTCTCACTCTGTTGCCCAGGTAGGAAGGCAGTGGTATTATCTCGGCTCACTGCAACCTACACCTCTTAGGTTCAAGCCATTCTCCTACCTCAGCCTCCCCAGTAGCCAGGATTACAGGAATGTGCTGCCATGCCCAGCTGATTTTTGTATTTTTAGTAGAGATTGGGTTTTGCCATGTTGACCAGGCTGGTCTTGAACTCCTGACCTCAAGTGATCCACCCACCTCAGCCTCCCAAAGTGCTGGGATTACAGGCATGAGTCACCGCACCTGGCCACAAACTTCATCTTTACAGATTATAAGAGCATCAGCACAGTATTAAATTGTTGCTTAATAAAATTGCCTTTTAAATCCAATAGCAGGAAAGCATTACCTCCAAAATGCATATATGTAGTTTCCCTCTTGTGGATTTTCTTCATGTGGATTTGAGTTACTATCTAGTGTTCTTTCATTTTAGTTTAAAGTTCTACTTTAGTATGTTTTATATTTTGTTTATATTGTAATGTCTCCATTTCTTCATTTTTAAAGGATGGTTTGACTGGATATAAAATTCTTGGTTGACAATTTTTTTTTCTTTCAGTGTTTTGAATATGGCATCATACCATCTTCTGGTCATCACGGTTTCTGATGAAAAGTCAAAATACTGCTGTTTTAGGGATCTCTTGTACATGTTGAGTCACTTGTCTCTTGTGTTTTTAAGGTTCTGTCTTTGTCTTTTGACTTTATGAGAGTGTACATGTAGGTGTTGATCTCTTTATCCTAGAGTTTAAACTTCCTGAAAGCTGAATTTGCAGGTTAATGTTTTTCACCAAATCATGATCTTTTTGACAATTATTTTTTCAAATATTCCTTCAGCTTCTTTCTGTCTCCTCTCCTGCTGGTATTTCCATTATGTGTACTTAGTATAATTGATGTTCCACAGGTTATTGAGGCTCTGTTAACTTTTCTTCATTCTTACTTCTTTTTGTTTCTTAGGTTGGATACTCTCAATTGACCTATCTTCAAGTTTACTGATTATTTCTTTCGCCCGTTTAAATCTGCTAGAGCCCCTCTAGTGAAACTTTCATTTTATTTATAGTACTTTATAACTCTAGAGTTTCTATTTGGTTCATTTAAAGATAATTTTTGCCATTAAACTGATTTTTTAAAGTTTGATGAAACATCATTCTTAGTGAGGAACAGTGGCTCATGCCTGTAATCCCAGCACTCGGGAAGACTGAGGTGTGCAGATCACTTGAGCCCAGGAGTTTGAGACCACCGTCTCCACTAAAAATACAAACATTAGCTGGACATGGTGGCATGAACCTGTAGTCCCAGTTACTTAGGAGACTGAGGGGGAGGATAGTTTGAGCCTGGGAGGTGGAAGCTGCTGCAGTGAGCCAAGATTGTGCAACTGCACTCCAGCCTGGGTGACAGAGGAATACCCTGTCTCAAAAAAAACAAAGAGGAGGAGAGAGAGAGAGAGGAGGAAAGGAAGGAAGGAAGGAAAGAAGGAAGGAAGGAAGGAAAGAAGGAAGGAAGGAAGAAAGGAAGGAAGGAAGGAAGGAAAGAAGGAAAAAAAAACCATTTTAATACTTTCCCTTAATTCTTTAGCTATGGTTTCCTTTAGTCCTTTGAACGTGTTTGTAATAGCTGCTTTAAAGTCTTTGTTTAGGTAGTCTACTGTCTGCCTTTCCTTAGAGAGAGTTTTATTGACTACTATTTTCCTGTGTATTAACCATACTTTCCTGTTTGTATTTCTTGCAATATTTTTTCAGCAAAACTGGCATTTAAAATACTACACTGTGGCAACTCTGGTTATCAGATTCCCTCTCCCTTAAGGGTTTGCCATTATTGCTGCTGTTTCTTTGTTTAATGACTTTCCAAACGAATTCTGTAAAGTCTTTTATTGCTGCGTGTGGCCACTAAACTCTGCGTGTTTAGCTTAGTGGTTGGGTAATGATTAATCCAAGATTTCCTTAATGCCTTGAATAGTATATCTACTATACTTTGCTGAAAAGCTATGCATGTGTGCACAGGCATGTGTGTGTACACACATCTGTGTGTGTTGAGGCTTGCTTTAGACTTTAATAGAGATTTTTTATTATGTAAAAAAGGAATTTTTTTTTTTTTTAAGACGGAGTTTCACCATGTTAGTCAGGCTGGTCTTGAACTCCCGACCTTAGGTGATCCGCCCACCTTGGCCTCCAAAGTGCTTGGATTACAGGCGTGAGCCACTACGCCCGGCCATAAAAAAGGAATTTTTTTTATACCACATATCTTCTGTTTCTTAAATTAAAAGCAATGTAAAAATCCCTAAAACATCCTTAAACAACAAAACCCAACACTGCTTCTCTCAAGGCTTTGCATTGTGTTTGTTTTCCAATTTTAAGAAATGACTAACTTGCTGTGCTCAGACATTCTAAGGACCATGTGGCAATGCTTACAAACACCTTCTTTTCACGGTAAAATACTGCTGCTCACAGAAATAAATGTGTTAGGCTTACATTAGATTTAAAGTGTAAATAACAGTAGGCAGAAGTCTTGAACAGACTGTCTGCTTAAATATCATTGTTATTATAAAAAGTGCTACAGTGAGTAGACACTTTCAACAATTCACTATAATACTGCAATATGCATTCCAGCATATGGAGTGGCAATGTCTTGGAACATTTTGAAATATTCTGTTGCTTTCTATGTCTTTTTGTGTATACCCCAAAGCATGATTAAACATTTAATAATCTTTAGAATTAGTGAAACTTCTAAAGACACAAGCTATGAAAAGCATTTATAAAGGTGTATTTAATCTAATTTAAGATTTAAAAGTTTTAAGGGGAATTCATGGTTAGAATTTGGTGCCATAGTTTCTATGGTTCTTTTTAGAGATCTTAGCACACCACTTTTCAGAGCAGAACATATGATTAGTGTATGAACACAAGCACAATATTGAATATTAAATTAGTATTATTATATTAAATTAAATATTGTTTGTCTCAATATTTGTGACTTATATTTTCCATGCTTCAGGTAATCCGCAATGTCTAATTCATTTAGCACATATTTTAGCAGAATTAAAATTTCATCCTAGGATTATGTATTATTATAATGTGTTTTTTTTTTTAGATGGAATCTCACTCAGTCGCCTAGGCTGGAGTACAGCAGTGCAATCTTGGCTCAGTGCAACCTCCACCTCCCAAGTTCAAGTGATTCTTGTGCCTCAGCCTCCTGAGTAGCTGAGAAATACAGGTGTACACCACCATGCCCAGCTAATATTTGTATTTTTAGTAGAGACACACCTGAAACTGGGTAATTTATGAAGAAAAGAGGTTCAATTGACTCACAGTTTTGCATGGCTGGGGAGTCTCAGGAAACTTACAAACAAGGGAGAAGGGGAAGCAGGCACCTTCTTCAAAAGGTAGCAAGAGGGAGTGAGTGCAAGAGTGCAGGAAAAACTACCATTTCTAAAACTGTCAGATCTCATGAGAGCTTGCTCACTGTCACCAGAACAGCATGGGGAAACTGCCTCCATGATCCAATCACCTTGCACTAGGTTCCTCCCTTAACATGCGGCGATTACGGGGATTACAATTCCAGATGAGATTCAGGTGGGGACACAGCCTGTGCACTTGGTTACCTATTTTCTCCCGCTTGAGTCACTATTTTCTCATCTTTGAGCTGAAACAAAGAAACAAGCAGATAGATAGCCAACCAAAATAAATAAATATATCAACTTATAAAATTTGACTTCTGGCCGGAATGGTGGCTCACGCCTGTAATCCCAGCATTTTGGGAGGCCAAGGTGGACAGATCACCTGAGGTTGGGAGTTCAAGACCAGCCTGACCAACATGGAGAAACCCTGTCTTTACTAAAAACACAAAAAAGTTTAGCTGGACGTGGTGGCGCATGCCTGTAATTTCAATTACTCAGGAGGCTGAGGCAGGAGAATCTCTTGAACCCGGAAGGTGGAGGTTGCCGTGAGCAGAGATCACATCATTGCACTCCAGTCTGGGCAACAAGACCTAAACTTCATCTCAAAAAAAGAGAAAAAGGAAAGAAAAGAAAAAAAATTGGCTTCTCTTGGGCTATCTTACAGCCTTGGTAAATATGTTTAGATATTCCTGAACCACAGTAGTGGACACAGTCTAGCTCACACAGATTTCCTCTGGGTGTAGTTTACCAGTCAGGCAGCACACCTTAAGGCCTGAGTCTCGGGTCCATCAGCCTCTCCCTCTGAGCTGCTGGGCATCAGCACCAGCCCCGCAGTGGCTCCTCTTCAGAAGCCTGAGTCCTGGCTATGCTGGGTCCTTCTTCTGGGCTTCTAAGTTCTGACAAGCCCAGTGTCTTTCTTTTTGCCCTAGAGTGGTAGCTTCTTCTTGGGGTGACATATCCCTGCGTTACCTTAGTGTTCTCTTTTTGCTTTAGTTCTTTAATACCTGAAAGTTCTCAGTCTTTCATTCGTTATATTAAATGGTCTCATTATATCAAATGATCAATCTTTCATTCATTATACTAAATTCATTATATTTCATTCATTATATTAAGCTAGTGTAGTTTCTATTTCCCTGACTGGGTTCTGCTGGTATCACTGTAGTGGCACCATGAGGATGACTCTGGGAGTGCTGAGAAAGGCAGGAGACATGGCCTTTGCGAGGCTGGAACTTGTGCTGAAATAGCACTGTGAAACAAACAGGAAGGTGCAAATCCTTTCTTCAACCTGGTTTTCCTGCTTGCTTCCAGCACGTTCTATTGGCCAAGACTAACAGGGAGTTAGAGGACAAAAGAGAAAAGCTCTTTACAGAGGCTCAACCCCAGCATCACAAAGCAGAGTAGAAAGGGTGGGTTTGGAGCTGAGAATTCACAGCTTAATAGTTGACACACACAGTTTTGACCGCAGCTTTTAATTATTAGTGAACTCAACCGGACTTTTGACTAATCTTGGGGATTCGATGATACGATGTTAGGCACTAGGAAGAGAGGCATTTCACAAGACCCAAAGTAGTCGTTGTTTTGATCTTGAATAAGTATATGGAGATGTGCTTTTTTATTTCTTGATGAGTAGTGAAAAAGAAAGTTTGAACATATTTCCATAATTTTCAAGTTAACTTGATGGTTATATAATCTGAAACTAGGAATCTGAAACTAGCAATTAGAAATTAATAAAGATGGAGTTATAGAACTTAGTTGTAAGATATAGTGGAAAGGGACTTGAAAGTGCATATGGACTGTAAACAGCAGGCACAAAATTGTGACACTGGAGTCACAATACTCTCATATATTTTCCCCTTGCTTTAATAAGTGTATTCTTCTCTGGAGACTCAGGAATTAAAAAACAAAGGATATTCTATTTTACTCTACCAATTTTTTAAACTATTCAATTTTTTCTTTGTATACTATATATTAAGACATCATATACTTTTTAAAAAAATAGATATTAAACAACATCTTTTCATTCATTTATTCACTCATTAATTATTTACTGAGCACCTACTATGGGCCCAGAAATGTGCAAGTTATTTGAGTTATGGTAGCAAACAAAGGCAAGATGGTTCCTGCCTTTAAATCTCCAAAGACAGACATTAAGCAAGTAACGTAATAAAATTGTTGGGTGTTTTTATATGGAAAAATGACCACTTTGTAGCTACTATATTTATCCAAGTCTGTGGAGTTGAAAAATGCCTTTCTAAAGGAGTAAGGTTTAAGTTGAAACCTGAAGGAAGGATGGCAGTTAAGCAGGTGGCAGAAAGTGGGATGGAGTAGTGAAGAGGGATGTGGGACAGCTGTGAGTGAAGGAGGACTTAGGAGAAGGAAGAGGGAAGCAAGCATATTCCCGGTACAGCACAGGTCATAGTCACTGATAATGTTGTTTTCTCTAGACTGTATTATTATATTTTGTGTTATTATATTTTTCTTTTCAATTATTTTTATATTATTTTTCCTTTTTTGGTTTTGTGTCTTTGATTTCCAAAGAAAGGCTTGTCACACAGTAGATGTTCAATAAAGGTATGAAACCTATGTGAGTGAATGTGTTTTTCCTTTTCCCAAAATATTGAAACTCATTGATTTTCTTGCAACAGAGATTCCAACTAGTAGGAGTTCATATCTGTAGGTCTAGACGTTTTGGTTTTAGGAAGCTCAGTTTAAAACCCAAAGACCTGGGCCGAGCTTGGTGACTCATATCTGTAATCCCAGCACTTTGGGAGGCTGAGGTGTGTGGATCGCCTGAGAGTTTGAGACCAGCCTGACCAACATGGAGAAACCCAGTCTCTACTGAAAATACAAAAGTTAGCTGGGTGTGGTGGCACATGCCTGTAATCCCAGCTTCTTGGGAGGCTGAGGCAGGAGAATCGCTTGAACCCAAGAGGAGAAGATTGCAGTGAGCCAAGATGGCACCTTGCACTCCAGCATGGGCAACAAGAGCAAAACTCCATTTCAAAAAAAAAAAAAAAATCCAAAGATCTGTCCAGACACAGTGGTTCACAACTATAATCTCAGCAATTTGGGAGGCTGAGGCTGGCAGATCACTTGAGGTCAGGAGTTCGAGATCAGCCTCGCCAATATAGCGAAACTCATCTCTACGAAAAATACAAAGAAATATTAGCTGGGTATGGTGGCATGTGCCTATAGTCTCAGCTCCTGGGGAGGCTGAGGCATGAAGAGCCCTTGAACCTGGGAGGCAGAGGCTGCAGTGAGCCAAGATCTCGACACTGCATTCCAGCCTGGGCGACAAAGCAAGACGCTACCTCCAAAAAGAAAATCCCAAAGGTATGCCTGTAATCTCAGCACTTTGAGAGGCCGTGGCTGGGCCTAGGAGTTCAAGGTTGTTGCAGTGAGCCATTGTCGTGCCACTATACTGCAACCTGGGTGACAGAGCAAGACCTCAGCCAAAAAAGAAAAAAAAAATGAACAAGAAAGAATACACCAAAAAGCCTACTTCCTAAAAAGAAATATTGCATAGAGTCATATTCAGTCAATAACAGAACATTTTGAGACAATACTCACGTGTGAAGCTTCCCTGAGCCAGGCCCAGGACCTCTAAAGGAGAAATCAGATGTTGTCATGTTTTAGCCTTGCCTACAACATTCAAATATAAAATATCAATATTGTTTGCTCAGTTCTCTAAAATGGAAGTAGAAAGCATTCATTTAATTCATTTAATACTTTTATGTTCATGTTTTAATTGGCCATAGGAAGGGAAAGCTATTTATTGGTCTATACATCAAGTTTTCTAACAAAATTCTTAAAAACAAGAGATGTGAAATGTTATTCCATGATAATAATGATAAAATAGCATATGAGTTATTTCACTATTCCATAGTCAAATTCCTAACTAGACTAAATGAATAAGCACAAACATGTAATAACCAATAATCAATGAAACAAAGAGCACTAAAAAGCAATGCAAAATAAGGGCTTTAGATAAATTCCTAACTTCTTAACTAGAGTGCATAGTGCAAAGGAAGAAAGAAACGAAGGGAGGGAGGGAGGGGTTGAGGAAGGGAGAGCTGGAGGGAGGAAGGGAGGGAGAGAAGGAAGGAAAACTTCTATTCCTGCCACCTAGTGTCAAGATAAAGTCAAGCCAAGGTCAAGAACAAGTGGGAAAAGTCAGGTGAAAGCAATTAATTATCCATTTACAAAGTAAGGATAGAGATCCTAATATAGTATTCAGTAATATTTTTAAAAATTAGGTCCTGGGAATAGTAGGAATACCCTAACCAATGTGTAATTGAATACTCTTTTATTTGATTATGTATACATGGATCTGGTCTCTGAGACAGGGAGGAGCTGGTTGAATTAATTAGGAAAATGTGGCCTTTTAGGGCTGGACTTTCAATTTTTAAAAAATGTTTCTACCTTAGAATTGTTTAACTAGATTTCAAAGGAACAGTTTCTCATGTTTGAAATTGGACGTAGTTAAATTAAAATACCCTAAGAAAACATTAAAGAGTGTCTAAAAATAAACCTTTGCTTTCAATTACAGGCTATTGAACTTAGCCAGTGGTTTCTATAAATGAAGCCATCTTATAAATCTACTCACAAATAGCTAAATAAAGTATCTGGGGCAAGAAAATAAGAGAAAACTGGGAACACAATTTCTGTTAATAAAGAGACAGTCCTCTTCTCACTGGTATACAAAAATGCCTCTAATATTTGAAACAAGTAAGAGTTATAGTCCCAATTTCATTTGAGAATGAGCTGGGATGATATATATAATCTTAATTTTAAAACAATAATAACAGCCAAAGTAAATACAAATTTTCTTAAGGTTTACTAATTTTTCAGGCAAATTGACAATTGTTTCTTTGTACTCATATCATAAAGTCTAAAAAAACTCATTAGAACTTTTTTTTCCTGTGACTTATAGAAAACGTTCCTTATTTTCATTTTGTGGCTAATGTCCCATTATCAAGACTTTGCATGCTTTTAACACCCACCCAGCCCCATCATATTATTTTTTTCTGGTTGAGGTCTGAGTGACAAGTACATTGATACAACTGAATCATCCTTCTGCAGGCATGTCTTTGTTATCAGATTAGTTTTCAAGTAGATTTATGCATTTAAAAAGTATGTCCGTTTGAACAAGATTAGTCTTTGCAAGATATGACATTTATCCTAGCAATAGGTGATAGACTTCTATACTTTTTCAACATGTAAACCAAACTAGATAGCAAGCTGACATATTGTTAAGTAGTTCTTTTCTTCTTGGCTATCAGATCAAGTCACCAAAATGAAGCTGAAAGAGTGTTGTCATGAAAGTTTATTGGATTAGGGCCAAATTTCCACCCTCTTATGATGCCAGGATTTTCCAACAACCAAGCCAAGTTAGATCTTGCCTTAATATAAAGAGAGTTCAGAAAAACTGACAAATGAGAGGTGAAGTAAAGAAGCAAGCAAAAGTTGACGTTTTCTTGGATTTCTATGGTGAGCCTAAAAAGCATTCCAAAGAGAACCATATAAAATACAAGAAAAGTTGAAAAGATGCATCTCATCAATGTAATTTTAGAGAAGATGCTAGATTGCTATATAAAAATAATCCTATTAAATTATATTCCTTAATCATGATCCTTCATAAATATATATTAATAACATAATAAAGATCTAAAGTGTTACTGCTGGGGAAAATGCTAACAACTGAAAGTTAAAGAACCTCTTTTGAGGGATACAAAGAGTTTTGTGGACATTAAAAATCTAAGAATCACAATATACCACATAGTATAATAGTGCAAGCAACTCCAGACACGTTTTATTAGTTTTTAAGCAAGTGGAGTGAGCTATGACTTCCCTCAATTAAACAGCAAAGGATTTAGGTAGATACAATGAAATTATTTGACTTGGAGTTTAACCAAAATGTAGGGGTATTAGCATACCTTCCCACTGAAGTACTCTATGATCTTTTAAAGTACAGATGTGTAAAGGGCCCAGGTTTTATTTTATTTTCCGGAAACGGATTCCCTTTTACTTGATGGAGAAGTCACGTTGTACAAAAACATGATGGGTAAACTCTGCAGGTCTTTTGGAAAGCTCTCTCCCTTACCTTCACAACAGCTTCTCACATCTCCCTTTCCACCCATTTTTCCCAACTTCTTGTCTTCCTCTCTCTCCCCCATCACAAATCTCACTGGCATAAATTAAACAGAAACAAATGATCAGGGATTAGCCCACATCCTTGTCATTTCCCACCTCAATTGCTTCAAAGTCATTAGATGCTGTCTACCTTTAGCAAGGGCATGTTTTAACAATCATTAACCGCAATCCCCTAGGAGGACATATCAACTTTCTATTTGTACTTTTCTTTTTTGGTTAATCTGTCAACTTCCTGCTGCATTTTGGATCAAGACCCTTGACTCCATCTATGAAGGGGAGGAATCTGGAGCATGGATATGACCTCTTTTAGTGGTTGACATTATTTTTTTTCTCACTTGGCTTATGGACACTCTTGAGAGACCTAACCCTCATCCTGAAAGTCAAAATGCTTTACTATGCCTAGCTAAATCTCTTTATTGTTCTTGTCTTTTTCTATTTCATATTCTCTTTTCTGTCTAATTTCCCATTTATATCTTATTATTTTCCCAGTGCTGAGTTTTCTTTCACTCTCTATTTTATGCTTAAGATGCTTTCCTGCCTTAATTTACTATTTAATTAAAAATAGAATCACAGGCTAATTAGAGTTGAACGAGCTCTTAAAAGAACATCTGGTCCAATGTCTTTTCAAATAAAAAAAAAAATCTTAAAATTTTCTCAACAGGATGCTTCCCATAGTGGGAAGTTCGCTATCTCTGGAGACACTTCATTCCATTGCTGAAAAGCTTTGCTTGCATTCCCCTCATATTCAACTGAGATTTTCATCCTTGTAAATCTCACTCTTCTAGGACAACACAAAATAAAGTTCTTCTAAAACCTATAGAACAGTTTCTGGAATTGCGATTTGATGACTTAGACTGCTATTGGATGATAGCAGTCATGTATTCCTTTGGCCTTCTATTCTCTAATCTACTTAGCTCCAAGACATTCAGTTGTTTTGTTTTCTATAACATGGGATTCATCATCTTACATCATCTTGGTCCTTAACTCTCAGTCTTTATGCCACTGTGCATAATCATTTGATTCTCATGGTTCTCTGTCTTAGTCCATTCAGGTTGCTAAAACAAAAACACCATAGACTGGGTAGCCTAAACAACAAGCATTTATTTCTCACAGTTGTGAAGGCTAAAGGAGTACAATATCATGATGCTAGCAGATTTGGTGTCTCATGAGGGCTCACTGCCTAGTTCATAGATGCCCATTTTCTCTCTGTATGTCAGAAAGAGGGCTAGCGAACTGTCTGGGATCTCTTTTTAATGATACCAATTGCATTTATGAGGGCTCCAAACAAATGAATTACTTTCCAAAGTCTCCACCTGCTAATGCCATCACATTGGAGGTTAGGATTATAGCATGAATTTTTGGGTGACAAACTCAATCCATAATATTCCCTTTCATCCATTTCCCAGTACCCATTTATTTTACCTTTAACATTTATTTGGTTATGACTATGGATTGAATGTATCCACCAAAAGTGCATGTGTTGGAAACCTAATTTCTCTCTTCATGAATGGATTAATGAATTAATGGCACTATCATGGGAGTGGGTTTGTTATACAAGTGAGTGCTCTGTGGCTGTCTTACTCTTGCCCTCTCACCAAGCAATGCCCTCTGCCATGCTATGATGCAGCAAGAAGGCCCTCACCAGATGCTGGTGCTATGCTCTTGGACTTTCTATTCTCTAGAACCATGAGTTAAATAAACTTATTTTCTTTATAAATTACCCAGTCTATGATATTCTGTTATGGCGACAGAAAGTGGACTAAGATAGTTATTTAAAATAACCGTTGCATTTTATCTGATGTCCAAATTTGTACATATTGCTTATAAACAACTTTTAAATAGATACTATGTTGTCCTTTACATTTTGTTTGTATAATATATATCAAAAGACAGAGAAAAATGGGCAACATTTTCAATTCCAAAATATTAAAATAAATATGAAGATAAGAAATGTTTCAAACATCTTTTTATATGTGGAAATCAGAATGTATAATATAGTTTATTATTTACTACAATCTATAAAAATTTCCTTATAAAGAGGTCATGCAAGCATTTTGTTGGCCTTGGAAGAATTATGTGTCTTAAGAATTAAAGCTAGAGGCTGGGTGCAGTGGCTCACACCTGTAATCTCAGCATTCTGGGAAGCCTAAGTGGGCAGATTGCTTGAGTGCAGAAATTTGAGACTAGCCATTGATACCATGGTGGAACCCCATCTCTGCAAAACAAAAAACAAACAAACAAAAAAACAACAAAGATTAGCTGGTATGCTGGTGTGCGCCTGTAGGCCCAGCTACTCAGGACACTACGGTGGGAGGGTTGTTTGAGCCCAGGAGGTAGAGGCTGCAGTGAGCCAGGATTGTATCACCACACTCCAGCCTGGGAAACAGAGCCAGACCCTCTCTCAAGAAAAAAAAAAGAATTAAAGCTAGAAATTTGCTCATATTTTCAGACTTAGTAAGAAACTAAGCACACCACAACTTAGTGTACTTTCTGCTTTTACATTAAAAAAAGGTAAATGCTATAAATGCTGTAATTCAAGAATCATTTAAATTTTAAACTGGAGGCCAGCCACAGTGGCTCATGTCTGTAATCCCATCACTTTGGGAGGCCAAGGCAGGCAGATCACTTGAGGTCAGGAGTTTGAGAGCAGCCTGGCCAACACTGTGAAACCCCGTCTCTACTAAAGATACAAAAATTAGCCAAGCATGGTGGTGCATGGCTGTAGTCCCTGCTACTTGGGAGGCTGAAGCAGGAGAATCGCTTGAACCTGGGAGGCGGAGGTTGCAGTCAGCCAAGATTGCACCACTGCACTGCAGCCTGGACAACAAGCAAGATTCCATCTCAAAAAAAAAAAAAAAAACTGGAAAGAAACTTAGAGGTCATGTGGTAAAACCCATTTAAAAGCAAACAGAGGCTGGCAAAGTGAGTTGCCTCAATGGTTAGTTGATTGGTGACCTGAAGAGTTCCTAAATTATAGGTAGATATTCTTTGCCTTGTACCAAGTTGCTTTTTGAAAGGAGGCGAAACAAAGGAGTCTTCCTATGCATTCCTTCATGACAAAGGTTTCTCCAGCCATTGCTTATAGTGGTAACTGAAGTACTTTTCTTAGGTTCTTTGGGACACATGCTAAATACTGGAAATTTGCTATGACATGAAGGGTACCAGAAGTCAGTCCTGCTGTAGGCTCACCATGATACAGATTATTTCTGAATTTCTGATTTACCCCTTGCTCTAGAGTGCCCATATTAAGGCACATAAAGAATTTAAAAATCTCTCTCCTTGTGGGACACTCCCTCCCTAAACATCAGTGTGCCCCTGAAAGGTTCTTTTCCCTAAGTAGAATGAGTAAATCAGAAGGCGACATCTCTATACAAGGAGGTCAGAATTCACCAAGCCAATACCCTAGGTCCAGGGCTGAGAAGAAGAAACAGGGGCGAATATAAAGGCCAGTCTACGTTTGACTCTTCCTATTGGTCTCATTAACCAAATTGTGATTTTTAAAAATGAAGATTTCTAGTGTATTTTTCCTCCAGAGCTGTTTATTCCTTTTTTCTTCTTTTTCATTGACTATCTTCTTTTTCATTGGCTAGTGGATAAAGCAATAATTACCTATATGTTAAGACAGATTTATGTACACTAATACGTTCTGAATATGGGAACAAAATTATCTCAGCTTTTGTCTGGTCTAAAACCCTTGGAATGGGATAATTAATTTATAAGTATTTTACTGAAGGTTTGAGAACATTTTTAAAGAGAACTTTCCGTGTTTGAATTGGATTAGGACTATCCTAATAACATGACAGCATGCTTCACTGCATGCTGCCGAATTTCCTGTCCTCTTTTTCATTCACTAATAAAAAAATGACTTAAGGAATAAATAGTCCTTGGGACACATCTGAATCAATTATCAGTGCAAGTGAAATTTAATAACACTGCGGTAATTTTTTTGTGTCTGTGAGAAAGAGTCTTGCTCTGTTTTCCAGGCTGGAGTGCAATGGCGTAATCTTGGCTCACTGCAGCTTCCTCCTCTTGGGTTCAAGCAATTCTCCTGCCTCAGCCTCCTGAGTAGCTGGGATTACAGGCTCCCACCACCATGCCCACTTAATTTTTTGTATCTTTAGTAGAGATGGGGTTTCATTGTGTTGGCCAGGCTGGTTTCAAACTCCTGACCTCATGATCTGCTTTCCTCGGCATTCCAAAGTGCTGGGATTACAGGTGTGAGCCACTGCGCCCAGCCTATCCTGTAGTAATTTAAAAAATATATAATAAATGACCCACATTAATATTACTTGGGGAGAAGATATTTTATCAAAAGTTTCCTTGTTCAGCTGTCATTTTTTTAAAGAGCATCAACCTTTGAATAAAATATTTGTTCCTTAAAACTTCTCAATTAATATGTTGAGTAACATGTGAAAAAGTGGGGACTACAGAATTTCATAACATAAATTTTCCACACAGAAAATCAAGTCCTTGTTACACTAGCGTTCCTGAGTCATTTTAGTGTAACATTTCAATGGGATAGAATAAAAAGATCTTTTGTGATTATTTATGGTATACCTAGGAGGCAGTTTGCAGAATTGTGACTAGTGACAAAAGAAAATCTCACTGAACGCAGACTTTCTAAACTTGAATTCCTTGTCATATAAATAATCACAATCAATAGTACTTCTAATTAACTTTATATAACTATCATTATCATTTTATGTAACATGGAGGTATTTACTACTGTCCCCTGTGAGGTGTTTTTTGGGTTGATAATTATTCTAGTTATCTATTGCTACACAACAACCCCAAAACTTAGTGGCTTAAAATAAACATTTACATTTGTTCACAATTCTGCAATGTGGGTAGAATCAGTGAGGACAGATGATTTCTATTCCATTTAGCATTAGCTGGGGTATCTGGAAGACTGGACACTGGGATCATCTGAAGCCTCATTCACATACATGTCTGGTCATGAAAGCTGCTTGCCATCAAGACACTGCTGGGCATCTACACATGGCCTTTCCAAATGGCTGTTTGCCTTCCTCACAATGTGGCGACTAGGTTCTGAGGGTGAGCATCCAAAGAGGACCAGGTGAAAACCATATCACCTTTTATGGCTTAGCTTTAGCAGGTACATAATGTTGCTTCCAATGTAGTCACAGGTCTACCCAGTTTTATGGGGAGGAAATATCTCTCAATGGAAAAGTATGTTTCAAAGAAGAAGTCTCCCAATCTCTCAAAGGAGAAAAGTTGGTGTATTAGCCTGTTCTTACAGTGCTGTAAAGAACTGCCTGAGATTGGGTAATGTATGAAGAAAATAGGCTTAATTGACTCACAGTTCCATGGCTGGAAAGGGAGCATGGCTAGGAGGCCCCAGGAAACTTACAATCATGGCAAAAGGGCAAAGGGGAAGCAAGTACATCTTCAGATGGTGGCAGGAGAGAGAGAGCTACAGGAGAGGAAAGTGCTACACACACAACCAGATCTAAGGAGAACTCACTCACTATCACCAGAACAGCAAGGGGGAAATCTGCCCCTATGAGCTAATCACCTCCTACCAGGCCCCTACCTCAACATTACAAATTACAATTCAACATGAGATTTGGGTGGGGACACAGAGCCAAACCATATCAGTCAGTATTGCACGGAAAGAAGATCACGTTGGATAGAACGTACTGGTGAGGACATCTTAGGAAAATATAATCTACCACAATACCACAGTCATAATGGGAAACCTAAAGGACTAATCTTTGCCCAGTGCTCTCCTTGAAAAGGATTGTCTATTCTATTTATCTAAATGCAAACATGCCTTTAAAAACTTCTGGTTATAGCAATGTGATTATGTGTACCTCAACCAGAGTCAAAAGCAACTCTTGCCTCATAAAGCCATGCCCCATAATCACAAGTCAGGAAACAAGGAAAATATAAAGAAATACAAAGAAAATGATGAATCATATTGAACTATTTCCTGAGAGAAACAGAAATTAGGAACCAAAGTCTTCTAAATGACCCCTGGTAAAATTATGTAGGCAATCAGTATCAAGTGGGGTCTTCTTGGTGTGCGTTTTTGAGAGCTTCTAATTAATATTACGGGATATTTTGTAAAATCTATGGCCCAATATACAGGAAACACTGTTGTGTGACTGTCCCATATCCAAGTTTTTCAAGATGAGCAAGGGCTCAACCCTATAGATATATTGAGGTGAGAAGGAAAACAAGTGCTTCCCTTTGGCCTTTCCCATTTTCCAACTTGTTTTGCCCTTCTGAAGAAAATCTAGCACGAACCATATCTAATGGCTTAAAGGGTTTTGACTTAAATTATTTTACTCCTTTCTTCTCAAAGTTTTTCTAGATTTAGGTTTCTAAACAACACATTGACACTATAGCCCATCTTCTGCCTTTTCAAAGAAAACAGAGCATGACAGGGCAAGGAAGGGAAATTCCTCAAAGGGTTCAGTGTTTTAAATGACTTTAATGAGAGCCGCTTTTACCTTTTAAAACTCTACTTTTTATGTGTATGCTTTTTTCTGGTTTAGATTTGATTTGCAAATTTTCTTTGCTTTGAATTTTCTTTTAGGATTTAAAGATGCTTTGTCCTTTGATTTGTCACTAACATTCCGTTGGTGCCTTCGAGCATTTTGTACTGTGGACACACCTCTTTCCCATGGCTGAAGAGCTGTATGTGTCCCTATGTTATACATACACAGGGAGTGCTAAGATGATACCCAAGGTAGACAGTCTGTAAATCCTAGAAGTTGTGCACACACTAACAAGGTGTATTGGCAAGTCTGGATTCAGACCAGGATGGATCCAGAAAATAAGTATTTCATCTTTTCACTGAAATATTCCCACCCACCTTTCTTAAAGAATACTATACTCAAAATGGACAGTTCTCTTCAACCTGTGCGGGAGCTCTTGTATTAAAGATTTCCAGAGACTGGATACGTCCAGCAATATTGAGGGCTATGCTAATTTCTCTTCCCTCCTTCCTTCCTTCCTTCCTTCCTTCCTTCCTTCCTTCCTTCCTTCCTTCCTTCCCTTTCTCTCTCTCTCTCTTTCTCTTTCTTTCTCCCTTCTTTCCTTCCTTCCTTCTTCCCTCCCTCCCTCTCTCTCTCTCTCTCTCTCTTTCTTTCTTTCTCTCTCTCTCTCTTTCTTTCTCTCTCTCTCTCTTTCTTTCTCTCTCTCTCTTTCTTTCTTTCTTTTTTTTTTTTTCAGAAGGAGTCTTGCTCTGTTGCCCAGGCTGGAGTGCAATGGCGTAATCTTGGCTCACTGCAACTTCCGCCTCCTGGGTTCAAGCAATTCTCCTGCCTCAGCCTCCCTAGTGGCTGGGATTATAGGTGCCTGCCACCACACCCAGCTAATTTTCGTGTTTTTAGTAGAGATAGGGATTTACCATGTTGGACAGGCTGGTCTCGAACTTCGGACCTCAGGTGACCCACCTACCTCAGCCTCCCAAAGTGCTGGGATTACAGGCGTGAGCCACCATGCCTGGCCAAGCTGTGCTAATTTCTTAAGAACATAACCTAGAGAGGCTGAAAGTCCCTCAAAAGCCTCCCACTTGGCCTGGTGCACTGTTGAGAGTTGGGCAGGAGGGTGGTGATATTACCTGGCTAGCGACTGAAAACATTGACTGAGGGCAGACTCATGGAGTGTTGCACATTGCAACATACAGCTGAGGAAACACTTGATAATCATGAGCCCTGCCAAGGGCAATAAAATGCTAAATGTTTTGTTGGACCAATAGGCGTGACATAAAGACAGGGAGGACTCCTGAGGGCCTCATCACTGGATGCAGTGGTAAAGTTCAAGGGCAACAGTGGTGATGTCAGCACCCAGGCAACCAAACCAGGCCAACCTCATCTCATCATTTTCAAGACCCAGATGGAATCTGTCCTATGCAGTGGAAGTTACTGGTGCCAAAGATGAATACAAGCATTGTTAGAGTACTTTCTATGTGCCTGGAGCTGCTCTAGACCCTTTAATGAATTAAACCATTCAAATCTTCATGGCTTTTTAGAGTAAGTTCAATTTTTATCCTCAATCTCACAGTGTGACCCTAAGGTCCTGAGAGGAGAGGCATTTGGCCCAAGTTTACGCAGTGCCTCATGCCTGTAATCCCAGCAATCAAGAAGCTATGCAGGAGGATCCCCTGAGCCCAGGAGTATGAGTGAGACCTCGTCTCTACTAAACATAAAAAAAATTAGCAGGGTGCAGTGGAGGATGCCTGTAGTCCCAGTGTGCAACCAAAAGTATCTGAGACAGGTCTCAATCACTGTAGAAAGTTTATTTTGCCAAGGTTAAGAAGGTACTTGTAACACAGCCACAGGAAGCACTGATGACGTGTACCCAAGGTATTCAGGGTACACCTAGCTTTTATGCATTTTAGGGAGACACAATACATCAATTAATACATGTAAGATTTACATTGCTTCCGTCTGAAAGGGTGGGAAAATGTGAAGATGGGGGGCTTCCAGGTCATACATAGATTTAAAAATTTTCTGATTAGCAATTGGTTGAAAGAGTTATTATCAGTAGTAAGGAATGTCTGGGTTACAATAGGAGACTGTGGAGACCAAGGCTGTATCAAGCTATTTTCTTTCCTCAGCCTCCCAAGTAGCTAGGATTACAGACATGTGCCACCACTCCCAACTAATGTTTGCATTTTTGGTAAAGACGGGGTTTTACCATGTTGACAAGGCTCGTCTCGAACAGGTGATCTGCCCGCCTCGGCCTCCCAAAGTGCTGGGACTTTACAGGTGTGTGAGACACTGCACCTGGCCCAGTAATTTCTTCTTAACTCCTATATCAGAATGTACACATTTAGGCCGGGCATGGGGGCTCATGCCTGTAATCCCAGCACTTTGGGAGGCTGATAAGATGAATTGCCTGAGCTCAGGAGTTTGAGACCAGTCTGGGCAACATGGCAAAAGCCCCGTTTCTACAAAAATAAAAAAAAAAATTAGCCGGGCATGGTTGCATGACAGAGTGGGTAACAGGGTGAGACCCTGTCTAAAAAAAAATTACCCATTTAAAGTGTACAGTTTTTTAAAAATTCTTTTTTTTTAAATTCTTTCTTAAGTGTACAGTTTTTTAAAAGTGGTTTTTGGTATATTTACAGAGTTCTGTGACCATCACCACCCTCAATCTTAGACCATTTCCATACCACATAAGGAAACCTCCTGTCCATTAGCAGTCACTCCCCAGTTTCCCCAACCTCCCCACCCCTAAGCAACTACTAACCTGCTTTCTGACTCTATAGACTTGCCAGTGCTGGAAATGTCAAGTAAATAGAATCATGCAATGTGTATTTCTTTTGGTTGTGCATACCCTAACAAAGTATATTTGGCAAGCCTGGATTCAGACCAGGATGAATCCAGAAAATAAGTATTTCATTTTTCATTGAAGTATTCCCCCCCAGCTCAGAAGACTGGCTTCTTTCACTTCATGTAAAAATTTCAAGGTTCATCCAAGTTGTAGCTTCTTATCTGTACTTTGCTTCTTTTTATTGTTGAATAATAGTGCACTCTGTGAATAGACCACATTTTATTTTTCCATTCATCAGTTAATGAACATTTCAGTTGCTTCTATTTTTGACTCCTATCAATATGCTGTTATGAATATTTGTGTACAAGTCTGTATGTGGACATACGTTTTTGTTTCTTTGGGGTATATATAAAAGGTATCTTTAAATCTAGAAATTTCTACTCATCTCCCTCACTGCCTTATCACCCACTCTCTTGCACTCTCTCATTCCTTGCAAATGGTGTCCTTCTCTAGAATATTACTAATATTGGTCTCCAAAGTCATGAATTTCTTACAAAAACATTTATTTTTTTATGTTATAATTTTATTCAACAATAATTCAAGAACACTTATTTTATTTATTCTAGTTTTGTACCAGCCACTACACTGGATGCAAGAGATACAAGATAAACTAAAGAGTGTCCCTACCTTTAAGGAACGTACAACTAACTGGGTAAGAGAAGGGAGTAGAAGTTAACATAGACAATTAGAATATTGTTAATGTGTGCTGTAGCAGAAACAAAGAGTGTGCTTTGAGGGCAAATGGGAGAAACACGTATGCTGCAGCGTCAAGGAAGGTGTCGGAGAATGTGTGATGCAAGCTGGGCTCTCCTGAGCAATAAAGAGGGAATGGGGATAGATTGGCATTCTAGGCAGAAGAAATAGTATGTGTGAATGTCCTGAGTCAGGAAGAGCATGGCTGAACTCGGAACCATAAAAGTGCGAGCTGAGACATAGAGTGCCTCACGTCTGGTGGTGGAGAGGTGGCAGCTCAGGTGGAAAACCAAGCAGCACTGACATCATAATGGAACTCCTATGTCTTTCTAAGGGTTTGGACTTATTTTGTAAATTACACGGTTCCACTGAAAGATGTCTAACCTGGAGAACTGATTATTATTAGAGCGTTTACAACAACATGAACTTTTGAAAAAGTGAGTATCATAAAGAACTCCTGAAACATCTTTATTATTGTATTTTGGGATGAAGAGTTTGACAGCCAGAAAGCTCAGGGTTAGTGGTTGAAAGAACCTATCTGTGCAGGAAGAAGATTTCACACAGGTGTTGTTGTTTTGCTTGTATTCCTCATTTACTGGTTCATGTTTCAGTGTAGAACCCTTCGACTTTTCTTTTTTGTTGCACGGCATGACTCTGCCTTATGAAATGCATGACCCTACCATTACCTTTCCAAGGTTTTAGTATATTCTGCATTAAGCTCTGTAATACCACACAGAAATTAAAAATCACCCACTGAGTCTTCTTTGAAGATCCGTTTCAGCATCTCTGAATACCTTCTTGTTTGCTTGGTTGTGCTATCAGCTTTTCTGTCAAACATGGAATTCGCAGATGGCCTTGAGTCCTTTGGGGGCAAAGCTTTGTCTTGAAGGACCTGGTCACAGGATCTTGCCAATTTTTACTCAGCTGGATTTCTGTCAAGAAACAAAGGGGGGGCGCAGAGAGAGAAAGAGAGAGAAAGAGAGGAAGTGAATAATATGTGAGAGGAAATTAGTCGGGGAAGTGCAAAGAGAAAGGTAAAAATATCATTTGTTCAGATAGGGTTATAGAAGTAATTTGGAATATCAATAGGAAAATAAAGTCAACGGTTTATAAATTTTACAGATATTTAGTAATAATAATCAAGATGAGTAGATTTGCATTACTAATGTATAATAACACGTATAATTCACAAGTCCTCAAAACAATCACAAAACTGCAAAGGACCCCAAAGGATCTTTCCACACACCCATGACATTTTATAGTTTGCAGCATAGGCCTTACTTTCCTAGACATTTAACTAGAAAATTCTAGAAATTTTCTTATATACTATGTCTAATGTCACAATTATAACTATCCTCCATCTCTCCCATTCTTCCTTTCTATTTTGGAGACAAACTCTCACTCTGTCACCCAGGCTGGAGTGCAGTGGTGTGATTTCAGCTCACTGCAACCTCTGCCTTCCAGGTTCAAGTGATTCTCCTGCCTCAGCCTCTCAGGTAGCTGGGATTATATGCGCCTGACACCATGTCTGGCTAGTTTTTGTATTTTTAGTTTCACCATGTTGGCCAAGCTGGTCTTGAACTCCTGACCTCTGGTGATCCACCTGCCTTGGCCTCCCAAAGTGCTGGATTACAGGCACTTTGGTGCTTTTTTGAGCCACTTCACCCGGTCTCATTCTTCCTTTCTTAGAATGACTAAGATCAATTTCTTTGTTTCTTTTTAATAATTATGGAGTACAGGTGTCACTATAATTTATTTACCAAACCTTATATGAGTATTTAAGTAGCTAACAAGGATAGTGCTATTTTAGAACAACAGAAAATTTTAAGTGCAAATGGATCAGTAATCGCACTTAAATAGATGTTTAGTTTTAAATAGAGGGTAGAAACAGACAATACTCTGATGAATATTGATATATTGCTAAGTAAATTCTAACTCAGATGTATCGCAGTGCTTAGTTTTTATTTATATCTTTAAAACAGGACACTATAGGCTGGGCATGGTGTCTCATGCTTGTAATCTTAGCACTTTGAGAGGTGGAGGTGGAAGGATGGCTTGAGCTCAGGAGTTTGAGATCAGCTTGGGCAACATAATGAGAACTCATCAATACGAAGAAAATAAATAAATAAATAAATAAATGGAACACTATGAGGCACAAAGGAAACATCTGAAATATATGTATATATTTCACATTAAAGATAGTAATGAAAATTCCATTTAAAAATTTTTACACTTTTTAATTTGGTTTTTAAATTGAGGTATAACTTATTACCAAGAGGTACATAAATTTTAAATGTACAGTGCAATAAAACTGTACACATGTATAAAATCTTATAATCCCAATCCAGATCAATCTATAGAACATCTCCAGCACCTACCAAAGCTCCCCTTAATTCTGTCTTCCCTGACTCCATTAATATCAACTTCAAAAGTGACTGTCTTTTTATTTATTTATTTATTTATTTATTTTGAGACAGAGTCTTGCTGTGTCACCAGGCACCAGGCTGGAGTGCAGTGGCACAATCTTGGCTTTCTGCAACCTCTGCTGCCCAGGTTCAAGCAATTCTCCTTACTTGGCTTTCTGAATAGCTGGGATTACAGGCACATACCCAGCTAATTTTTGTGTTTTTAGTAGAGATGAGGTTTCACCATCTTGGCCAGGCTGATCTCAATCGTCTGACCTCAGGTGATCCACTCACATCGGTCTCCCACAGTGCTGGGGTTACAGGCATGAGCTATGGCACCCAGCCTAATTTTTCTTTTTCTGCACTGGCAAGTATATAGAGCAATCATTCTGACTTCTATCACTATATTGTGGTTTTGCCTGTTCTAGAATTTCACGTAAATAGAATCAAATAGCACATACGCTTTCGGTCTGGCTTCTTTTGGTTTGCTGCAGCCTTGACCTCTCAGGCTCAAGTGATCCTTCAATCTCAGCCTCCCGAGTAGCTGGAACTACAGGTGCTGGAACTATAGGTGTGTGCCACCATGCTTGGCTAATTTTTGTTCTTTTTGTATAGACAGGGTTTTGACATATTTCCTAGGCTAGTCTTGAACCCCTGGGTTCAAACATTCCTCCTGCCTCAGCTTCCCAAAGTGCTGGGATCACAGGCAAGAGCCACTGCACCTGGCTTTGGTGTCTTTTTGAGATTATTTTAGCCATTTTAGGATCTTTGCCTCTCCATTTAAATGACAGGATCTGACTGACAAATTCCACACACGCACATACAAAACCTGCTAGGATTTTGATTGAGATAACATTGAATATAGGTTAATTTGGGGGGAATTGACATCTCTCCCATTTAACATAATAATAGTGACTTTTCCAATCTATGAACATGGAATATCTCTCCATTTAATGTGATTTTCTGTATTTTTCTTAGCAATGTTTTCTAGCTTCCTAGGGTTTAAAAAAAAATTTACCTAAGTTAATTTTTTTTTTTTTTTTTGAAATAGAGTCTCACTCTGTTGCTCAGGCTAGAGTGCAGTGGTGCAATCAGGGCTCACTGCAGCCTTGACCTCCCTGGCTCAAGCAATTCTCCCACCTCAGCCTCCCAAGTAGCTGAAACTGCAGGCATACACCACCATATCTGGCTAATTTCTGTATTTTAGTAGAGACAGGCTCTCCCTACATTGCTCAGGCTGGTCTCAAACTCCTGGGCTCAAGCCATCCTTTAACTTTGGTCTCCCAAATTGTCGGATTGCAAACATGAGCCACCGCACCTGGCTGGACGATATTTCTATGCTAATGTAGCTAATTAATTTTTAGTTTTTATTTTTCTATTGTTTGTTTCTTCTATATATAAATTATACAGTTTCATGATTATATACAAAATTTTATAATTTTATTCAATTATATATTAATTATATACCTTATATATAAATTATATATACAGTTGTACATATAATTTATACAACTATATTTATTCACAATTTTAAACAAATTTTACAATGTATAAAATATACAATTTTGTGTATTGGTCATGCCAATTAATTTATTAATTTTAATAGTTAATTGCACTTTACCTTGATATTAAAAAAATATTTACATAGCATCGAAAATATATGGAGTGGGCTGGGTGCAGTGGCTCATGCCTGTAATCTCAGCACTTTGGGAGGCCAAGATGGGCAAATCACCTGAGGTCAGGAGTTTGAGACCAGCCTGACCAAAATGGAGAAACTCCATCTTTACTAAATACACAAAAATTAGCCAGGCATAGTAGCACATGCCTGTAATCCCAGCTACTCGGGGGGCTGAGGCAGGAGAATCACCTGAACCTGGGAGGCAGAGGTTGCGATGAGCTGAGATTGTGCCATTGCACTCCAGCCTGGGTACCAAGATCGAAACTCAGTTTAAAAAAAAAAAAATACGGAGTACTTGGCTGGGCGTGTTGGCTGACGCCTGTAATCCCACCACTTTGGGAGGCCAAGGTGGGTGGATCACCTGAGGTCAGGAATTGGAGACCAGCCTGGCCAACAGACGAAACCCTGTCTCTACTAAAAATACAAAAATTAGCCGGGTGTGGTGGCACATGCCTGGAGTCCTAGCTACTCAGGAGGATGAGGCAGGAGAATTGCTTGAACTCGGTAGACAGAAATTGCAGTGAGCAGAGATTGCCACTGCACTTCAGCCTGGCCAACAAGAGTGATACTCTGTCTCAGGAAAAAAAAAAAAAAAAAAAAAAAATATATATATATATATATATATATATATATACACACACGCACATATATATACATATATACACACACACACACACACACACACACATATATATACATATGTACACACACACACACACACACTCATATATACACACGTAGAGAGTATCTAGAATGAAATCTTCAAAAATTGTGCAGGACCCAGTCACTGAAAAACAAAAAGCATTATTGAGAGAAATCAAAGGAGACCCATATCAATGGAGAGACATATGTTGTTCCTGTGGTGAAAGAATGCTGAAGTGTCAGTTTCCCCCAAATTGATCTATAGAGTAAGGAAAATAAGAGTTAAACTCAGAAGGAACATGTGTAGTAATTGAAAAAGCTCATTTTAAAATGCCTGTGGAAATACCAAGGACCTAGTATAACTAAGTAATCTTTGAAAAAATAGAACAAAGCTGGAGGATTAACATTACTAGATTTTCAGATTTATGAAGCTGCATTAATCACAACAGCATGGTAGTAGTGTTAAAGCAGATCAACAGATCACTATACCAATGGTCCAGAGACAGACTCACACCAGCAACAGATTCTTGATAAAGATGTTGATGGAATTCATTGCAGAAAGGACCTTCTTTTCAACAAATGGTGCTGGAACAACTGAATGTCCATAGTAAGTAATAAATAAACTTTTTAAAAATTTATTTTTATTTTTTTTAGACAGGGTATTGCTCCATTGCCCAGTTCACTGCAACCACTGTCTGTCTCTCAGGTTCAAGCGATTCTCCTCAGCCTCCTGAGTAGCTGGGACTACAGGCGTGTGCCACCATGTCTTGCTAATTTTTGTATTTTTTAGTAGAGATGGGGTTTTACTATGTTGGCCAGGCTCATCTTGAATTCCTGACCTCAAGTGATCTGCTCACCTCAGCCTTCCAAAGCACTGGGATTACAGGCGTGAGCCACCACACCCAGACAAGAAATGAACTTCGATCCAAACCTTTCACTGTATACAGAAACCAACTGAAAATCAACCATAAACCTACATGTAAAATCCCAAATTGTAAAACTTATTTTTAAAATGAGAACATTTTTGTAACCTGGGATCAGGCAGAGATTTCTTAGATACAAAATCAGTAGCACAATCTATTAAAGAAAAATTTGATAAACTGGACTTTATCAAAATGAAAAACTTCTATGCAAAAGACACTTTGTTAAGAGCATAAAGAGATGAGTCATGTACTAGAGAAATGTTTCAAAATTTTATATCAGATAAAGAAATTGTATCCAGAATATAGAAAAAATTCTCTACCACAAACACCCTATTAAGAATTGGCCAAAGATTCAAACACATCACCAAAGCTGATACAGAACTGTCAGATAAGCTTAAGATCTTTAAACCATGTGAAGTGTTGGCAAAGATGTGGAGAAAATAGAGAAAATGGAACTACACTGCTGGTGGAAACGTGCAATGTTACAACCGTTTTGGAAACAGTTTGGCAGTTTCTTTAAAAAGCTAAAGATAACCTATCATATTCTGCTCCTAGGTATTTACCCAGGAAAAATTAAAATTTATGTTCATACAAAGATTTGTACATAGATATTTACAGAAGCCTTATTTATAGTTGTCAAAATGGAAAACAACCCAAATATCTTTCAGTGGGTGAATGGAAAAACAAATTGTGATATAACCACACAGTGGAATTCTCTAATAACAAGGAACGAACTGTTGATTCAAGCACCTACATGGGTGAATCTCAAAATAATTATGCTGAGTGAATGAAGACAGATAAAAAGGAATACATACTATATGATTTCACCTAAATAAAATTTTAAAAAATGCAAACAACTCATAGTGACAGAAAGACGATCACTTGTTGTCAGGGGCCATGGTGAGGAGGCCTTGACCGGCAGGAAGGATCCCTGGATATTCTGGAATTTTTATTCTGATTTAAAGGTACTTCAGGAAACTTCTGAAAGTCTGGATATGTTTATTATCTCGGTGACCCGGGTTGATGGCTTCAGCGGTGTATATGTATGTCAAAATGTATCAAAATTTACACATTAAATATGTGCAGTTTATTGTCAATGATACCTTAATAAAAAAAAAAGCTTATAATAAAAAAAAGTACTTAAAAAAGCTACATTTTTTTCAGTAACGTAGTTATGATTCTTTCATTCATAATTTTTTTCACAAATACATATAAAATGATTTGTATTGCTATTTATGACATTTAACTATTCCATAGCAAGAGAAACGTCACTTTATTTCTTTTCTTTTACTCATTAAATCATTTAGCAAACATTTAAAGTGCCAGACGGTGCTGGAGAAACAAAGATAAAGCTTTGTAATTAATGGGGGTAGAGAACTACTGTAGTATTTATTGAATACCCACTCTCTCTCCCTTTCTCTCTCTTTCTTTTCTTTCACGGAGTTTCGCCTCTGGTCTGGAACTCTTTTTTTTTTTTTTTGAGACGGAGTTTCGCTCTTGTTACCCAGGCTGGAGTGCAATGGCGCGATCTCGGCTCACCGCAACCTCCGCTTCCTGGGTTCAGGCAATTCTCCTGCCTCAGCCTCCTGAGTAGCTGGGACTACAGACAGCGCCACCATGCCCAGCTGATTTTTTGTATTTTTAGTAGAGACGGGGTTTCACCATGTTGACCAGGATGGTCTCGATCTCTTGACCTCGTGATCCACCCGCCTCGGCCTCCCAAAGTGCTGGGATTACAGGCTTGAGCCACCGCGCCCGGCTGGTCTGGAACTCTTTGACCTCAGGCGATCCACCCGCTGCGGCCTCCCAAAGTGCTGGGATTATAAGCGTGAGCCACGGTGCCCGACCCACACCTACAGAGTCCCGAAGGGAGTGGAAAAATCCTAACTCTTTCTGAGGAAGTCAATGAAGGCTTTGCTATTGAGGCCATATTGTTTGAGATGCAGTAGAGACTCTGCAATATTCAGACTTTTAAAGGAGTGATTATTGACAACTCAAGGGCAAGTTATGTATTATCTGGCAGAAGTAATGTTTTCTTATTCATTGCTCCTGTAGTACTTTGTTTATGTGGTCAATTTGTAACTCCATACCTCAGTGAGTTGTATTTTTGCTTGTAATGGACAATTACAGTGGAATGGAAGCTGCCATTTGTATTTTAATAACACTTTTTTTTTTTTTTTTTTTTTTTTTTTTTTTTTTTTTTTTTGGAGACGGAGTCTCTGCTGCCAGGCGGAGTGCTGTGGCACGATCTCGGATCACTGCAACCTCTGCCTCCTGGGTTCAAGTGATCCTCCTACCTCAGCCTCCTGATTAGCTGGGACTACAGGCACGCACTACCAAGCCTAGCTAATTTTTGTATTTTTAGTACAGAAGGGGTTTCACCATGTTGGCCAGGATGGTCTCCATCTCTTGACCTCGTGATCCGCTACCTCAGCCTCCCAAAGTGCTGGAATTACAAGAGTGAGCCACCTAACCAGGACGATAACAATATTTTTAAGCACCTACTATAATTTGTGATAAATCTTCTTATATGGATAAATTATTCACAAATTGCGAGTTAGTATTACTATCTCCATTTTACACAGAAACAGGCTGCAATATAAAAATTACCTAAAGGTGTAAAATAATAAAATCACTTAAGCCATATAAAATTAGCAATTATATTTTTCTGTAAAATTTTATCTTGGAGCTACATTAAACAACTATTTTTGTAGTCAAACACACTCAAATGCATGAATAAATTACATTCCAAGCCACTTACAAATATAAACTAAATTTGGATTACTCTTATTTCTTCCTATTGTGGATCGCAAAAAGCTGAGTAAGCTTTTAATTATCTCTAGAATTCGACATTTGCCTTTGATGTGAAGTATCATATGAAAAACACAAGCTAAGACTGAAGTGGTTTGTTCAGTATGATAATGAGGTTGGTGTTTTATATAGCATTATTAATTTTTTGTTCTAAGAAATGAGGACATTTAATAGTAGATTATAGAGTCATGCGTCAACAACATTCATCATTACCAACCAAGGCCAGTGATATGTCTAAAAAGCTATATTTAATACTCCCAATGTTACACACAATTATGTGTTCAATGAATGTTCAGTGAATCCTTCTTTATGATGTTGATAAATATCGTTTACATAGCTAAAATCTTTTACATAGCTAAGGGCAAATCGCTGTTTACTAGCGATACTTAATGCCGAGCGGAGTGAATACACGAAGTCGTAAATTATATGAAAGCAGGTGACCTATTATAGCCAGGGTCTCAATTTAATAATATATGCCCTTTTAAAAATAGCCTTATTTCCTCCTCTAAAGCTTGGACTCTTTGTTTTTGTTTTTTTGAGGTAAGGTCTCACTTTATCGCCCAGACTGGAGTGGAGAGGCCCGATCTCAGCTCACGGCAGCCTCAACCGCCCGGTCTCAGCCTCCTCAGTAGCTGGGACTACAGGGGTGCGACACGGGGCTGGCTAATGTTTGTATTTTTTGTACAGACGGAGGCTCATTCTGTTGTTCAGGCTGGTCTCGAACTCCTGGGTTCAAGCGATTCGCCCTCTTGGGCTTCCCAAAGTGCTGGGATTACAGGGACCGCACCGGCCTCGGCTAATTTTAATACCAAGTTAACACAGGTTTGTTGAATGCCCACTGTATGCCTAAAGATCAAAGCTTGATGAAACAAAGTCACTTTGAGCATGTAGCTTTTTCAGATTATCAGTAACCAAATTTGGAAAATAATCCAGAACGCTGGCGTAGGTCAACCTCTGGGTGGGGCCATGCCCAATCTCTCCCTCTTTACCTCCCGCCACGCTCAAGAGTGCGCATGCGCCCTCAGGGAGGCGTGCAGTGACCCAGAGGCTGTCGCGCGGTGCACAGATAAGACGTCGCTCGTGCGCAGGCGCCCGGCGTAGAGTCCTGCCGGAAGCTAAGATGGCGCAGAGGTGTTCTCCAGGTCGCAGTTGGCGCCGTATCAGTATCTAAGCGGAGTGTTTTGAAAGGAGTTAAGGGGCTGTGGCAAACGCCCTCTCAGCCGTCATGGCCCGGCATCGGAATGTTCGAGGTTATA
>NW_016107974.1:102380-106565 GCF_001604975.1 Cebus imitator | reverse complement strand
GTCACAGATTTTAGCAGTTACTGATAAGAAAAGGTAAGCAGCTTTACATAGTTTTGAGGAACAAACTGGCAGTTCTATTCACAGAGGCCAAGGACAGTAGTTATTGTAAGGAGAATGGGGCAGCCATTTCAACTTATCTAAAAACAGTTTTGCATTTTATAAAATAGTTTTGCTCCGGTTCTGGCTCTAGGCGAGCACAATATCACAATACATTTCTTTAATAGTTGTTTATCATTTCCTCAACCACCATTAATTTAGGCTTAGAATACTGTTCTAAGATTTGAGGACTGACAGTAAGATATTTGAGGGTAGTCTAAGAGGAAATTATACCAGTTACACATTACTAGAGTATGAAAAACGCCACAAAAAGTACTCACCAAACGCTGCGGGAAGGATACACAGATGAGAACACTAAATTCAGAATGGACTGGGGGGATAAGCAGGATTTCTACGTGAGGAATGCTTTATGGAGGAGAGGTGCTTGGCCTGAGGGAGCACCTTGACTACTTGAGGTCAGGTTGTCATGTTTCTTTGGAACAATTGGTGACATCATAACCAAGCTGTTCCTGTAACATTAAGGGGGTTCATCTTTATTTCTTGCTTATAAAAGTTTTACTTATCATCAAGGTCCAGTTTATTTCTCTTCTTCCCAGTTAGGCCTTCTCTTGAATTCTCAGAATAATAATTTTAAAATTGTCTAAAGTAATATAACCTCATTAGAGAGAGTTTGTATTCTAAAACCTACGGGTTCCTCTACTTAATTTCCACTTTGTTTTTCTCTGTAATTTATATAATACTTTGCATGACTGCCTCAGTTGCTGATTTAAAAGTCCCAGGAAGGCAAATTTCATACTTTTAAGTAGCTGACACAATGTTGTTTACATGCAGTAAATACTCCATAATTTTGTTGATTGAGGAAGCAAACTACAAAGATTGCAGGAAAGAATTCTCTTCATCTTTTTATGTTGTGGCATTTTAGGGTCAACTTCACCATTGACAAACTAACCTAGTAAAAAAGAGTCTTTTTTTTTTTTTTCTTTTAAGAGTGAGGATCTGACTGTGTTGCCCAAGCTGGAGTGCAGTGGCTTGATCATAGCTCTCTGTGACCTCTAACTCCTGGGCTCAAGCAATCCTCCTGCTTCAGCCTCCAGAGTAGCTAGGCTTAAAGGCATGTGCCACCGTGCCCCGTTAATTTTTTGTTTTAGTAGAGACAGCATCTCACTATGTTGCGCAGGCAGGTCTCAAGTTCCTGAGGTCAAGCGAGATCCTCCCTCCTTGGCTTCCCAAAGTGTTGGAATTATAGGTGTGAGCCACCATGCCTGGCCTATTGCCGTCTTCAGTATCTAAAAATATTTTGTTTATGAATGGCCCCTTGTTATTTGCAAATAAATTTTTTTAACTTCAGATTATGATCTAATAATTTATTTAATCTTACATGTTTTTTGCCCAGTAGTAGCATTTACTTACTTTTTCTTTGCCATAAGCATTTGGTCTCAGCCTTTGAGCATGCTGTTCCTGCTGTATGAGTACCCTCAGAAACTAGCTAACTCTAACCTTTGGAATTGTTTTGGGTATTATATTCCTGGGGATCTTTTCCCTAGCCACCCCACTTCCAGTTCTAGTTTTGTTGTTCATGTGTGTGTTCCCAAATTGCTCTGTGTTTCTCACATCAGGCACTTGTCACATGGCTTTGTAATTGCCCGTTTTCTTGTGTGTATTGCTTGTCAGATTTTAGGTGTGGCTGGGTATGTGGATAACTGGAAATGTGTTCACTGTTATACCATGGTTGTCTCAACTCCTCCCTGGCATGGCATTAATGTTTGTCAAATGAAATTTATGTAAATATACTTACATTCTTTGTGTGTTTTTAGTTGTAATTAGTTTGATTTATTAATTTATAATAAAACAAATATTAATTTAGTGCCACATCGTGCCAGGTAGTTGTCTAAACCGTCTTGCCCTGAGGAAGCTGACAGTCTCATGGAGTGAACAAGTGTAGTGCTTTGAAGATATACTGTAAATTGGAGAAGTATGCTGGAGGGTGACAGTGGCAGAGGGGTTTACTACTTTACCCAGAGTGGTCAGGGAAGACTTGTGCAAAGAGGAGACATTTGAGCTGGAATGTTAGCAGCAAGAAATGCCTTAGGAAAATCTAGGCAAAGAGCATATCCCAGGAAGCAGGAAAAAAAAGGCAGTTAGCCATCAACGGGTGAGTGCAGGGTGTTTAGGGTAAGTTGGTTTGTACAGATGTTACCTAGCTCTCCATGAAGAAATATTCCTTTCATGATCTATTGTATACCCCATGTTAGTTCTGTGGAAGAAAAATGCTTTGGTTATAGAGGGCGTTGGGTGAAAAAAAAGGAGAACCATTCAAGTATTTTTTTTTTTCTTTTCTGAGACGTAGTCTCTGTTGCCCAGGCTGGAGTGCAGTTGCGTGACCTTGGCTCATTGTAACCTCTGCCTCCTGCGTTCAAGCAGGAGCCTGCCGCAGCCTCCTAAGTAACTGGGATTACAGGCACATGGCACCACATCCTGCTAATTTTTGTATTTTCAGTAGAGACGGGGTTTCACCATCTTGGTCAGACTGGTCTCGAACTCTTGACCTTGTAATCTGCCTGCGTTGGCCTCCCAAAGTACTAGTATTACAGTTGTGAGCCACTGTGTCAGGCCTCAAATATGTTTTTTATAGGATTATATTATATTTTGATCACATGAGGTGAAAACTTGGGACTTGGGGAAAACAGAAACCCAATTAACAACTGAAGATATGTGTATGTCTTTATAAATATAGAGGTAGTAAATACTTATTTTGTGGGTGAAATTCTTAGAATTTTTTTGAAAATAGACATTCCAGATTCCTTAAATTTTGATAAACGGTTTATTTTGGAGAGGATTCAGATGCTTCCTCACTAATAACTAAGAATATAAAAAGAACTTATACATGAATTTATCTTTTTTGTCTTTATTTTAGATTTTGAAGATGATGATCTCTATGGCCAGTCTGTAGAGGATGATTATTGTATTTCGCCATCAACAGGTGAATTTTTAGAAATAATTTGATTCCTTTGATCTGGTGTTTAAACACGTACATGTTATTGTCATTCAAGGACTAGAGTGTTTGGTAAGACTGTAATATATAACATTTAAAAAGATAATTGTATGTCAGTTTTTAAAGGCAAAATAATTTCTTTACCTGTGAGTAGAACTTAAAGTTATGATTCTATTATTTAGTTTTAAACAATATGAAAAAGACTGTGGCTTTTTTTTCCAACATACTTTGCATCATACAGTTAATCTAAAGTGCTAAAATGGTAATTTAGTCAGTAATGAATTTCTGAAGCCTCTGGAGGCAGGCAGCCATGATCTCCCCAAAGATCTTTGAGTATTAGAAACATGGAGGTGTTGTGCAAAGACTTTCCTTTATATAATACTTTATCTGTTATTAAACAGTTCGGTAAATAAACCAAGTGCATGTAGTTCAGACTTCTTTTGGAGCCACAGAGGGATTTGGCATTCATATTTATGTATGATTCCACATCAGAGCTGCATCTTCTAGATTGTTAGCCCAGAGATTTCTTCTCTGCCACCATATATGGAAAACATTCAATATTCTTTCCAGCAAAGACTGAGTCATTAATCCTGATCTTCCTCTCACTTATTTCCCTAACACTACATTTGTATTCAAATTTCAGCCTACTGTCTATACAGGTTAAAATGCCCTGCTAAGTTTTAGTATGGTATAGACCAGGTGTGGCGGCTCATGCCTGTAATCCCAGCACTCTGGGAGGCTGAGGTGGGTGGATCACCTGAGGTCAGGAGTTTGAGACCAGGCTGGTCAACATGGTAAAACGCTGTCTCTACTAAAAATACAAAAATTAGCTGGGCCTGGTGGTGAGTGCCTATAATCCCAGCTACTCAGGAGGCTGAGGCAGTAGAATCACTTCAGCCCAGGAGGCTGAGGTTGCAGTGAGCCGAGATTGCGCCACTGCACTTCAGTCTGGGCCACAAGAGTGAAACTCCATCTCAAAAAATGAAAAGAAAAATTTTTTTGGTATGGTATAATTTACATATAGTTGGGTGTAGCATAAATGTAATTCAAAAAATTAATTTTTCACAAGCTTAAATATTTAATATAATGAACATTTCTTTCTTTTCTTTCTTTCTTTTTTTTTTTTTTTTTTTTTT
>NW_016107974.1:87111-102364 GCF_001604975.1 Cebus imitator | reverse complement strand
TTGTCAGCCCATTGACTTTTTTTTTTTTTTTTTTTTTTTTTTTTTTTTTTTTTTTGAGAGGAGTGTTGCTCTGTCTCCCAGGCTGGAGTGCAGTGGCACGATCTTGGCTCACTGCAACTTCTGTCTCCTTGGTTCAAGCAATTCTGCCTCAGCCTCCGGAATAGCTGGGATTATAGGCATGCGCCACCACACCTGGCTAATTTTTTTTTAATATTTTTAGCTGAGACAGTGTTTCACCATGTTGGTTAGGCTGGCTCGAACTCCTGACCTCAAATGATCTGCCTGCCTTCGCCTTCCAAAGTACTGGGATTAGAGGCATGAACCACTTGCCTAGCCTTAATTATTAGAGGCATGAGCCACTTGCCTAGCCCCCATTTCTTCCAGAACATTCTGCCATGGTCTGAATGTTTGTGTTTCCCTCAGATTTACATGTTGAAATCCTAACCCCCAAGGTAATGGTATTAGGAGGTGAGGCCCTTGGCGGGTGGTCAGGCCATGAGGGTAAAGTGCTCATAAATGGGACTAGTACCCTAATAAACGAGGTTCCAAGGAAAACTCTTGGTCTTCTATCATGTTAGGACACAGCAAGTAGGTGCTGTCTGTGAGCCAGAAAGCAGGCCTTCACCAGACACGGACTCTGCCTTGATTTTGGACTTCCCAGCCTCTGAACTGTTGCATATTTCTGTTTATAAGGTGCCTAGTTTATGGCATTTTGCTATAGTAGCCTGAATGAGCTAAGACATCCTCCTTGTCTTCATTACCCCGTAGTCTGCTGGGCTATCTTATGAACTGTACCTGCTTTAATTCCATTTTTAGCCTCTGTAGACCAACTATGTCTCTTCTGACTTTAATAATTTATTTTTCTTTATAAATGCATAGGTATGATAGAAGTTTCTTTATCACATCTACTCTTACCTGTCATCTTTTTCGTGTTGACCGGTTATTCTGAAATGCATCTAGCTCTTTATAGACCTGTTCTTCTGGTCAAGTACTTCCTTATGTCCACTCTTTCTGTCATCTTTTTCCTGTTAACTAGTTATTCTGAAATGCATCTAGCTCTTTATTTATAGGCCTGCTCTTCTGGCCAAGTACTTTTCTCATTTAGCTTAATCATGGCTTTTCCTCTCATCTTTTAATGTTTCACTGTTATCAGTACATGTTCTATTAGGAGATAAAAATTGCACCAGCTATTTTATCAGAGAGCATTTAACATAAAAAGTTGTTAACCAGGTATTAGAGAACAAAGAATGCAAAAAGTACAGCCAGGATATCAAGAAGGTCAAATTGCAGGTAAATTCAGGAAGCACTTTACTGTCCCTAGTTCTTAGGGAAACAAATGGCAAGGTTGAAACCACCTTTAAGAAGCTCTGGTATAAACTCCTTGGAGCTGGGACTTGGATATTGAGGAAAGGGTTCTTTGCTGCTTTGCCTGTGAACTTCGCAAGCGGGACTCTGGAGGCGGGACTCTGGAGCCAGAACTCAGACCTCTGGGCAGGAAGGCACTGCATGGCTGATGCTACTGCCTCAGAAGGTCCCTGAATCTTCTTGGAGCTGGGATTCAGCTTTTAAAGAGGGAATTCCAACCACCTAGCTGGTAGTGGTGTCTGTGGAGTGAAGAGGCAAGTTGAAGCTGGTTCTGGGAGTTTTGGAAAAACTGAAAACGGATATTAATTGCTGTTACTGGAACAAACTGCTTCTGGAAGGTGAAGTGAGTATTGCTGGGGTGATGCTAGGAACAGGAAGCAAAAAGGAAGGAGCATGTGGCTGCCTTCTCTGGCTTTCCAGTGTCCCTTTAGTATCTCCTTAGTGGCTGATCCTAAAAGGGAGCCAGGTATCGAAGAAGAAATGTGCTTTGCAGTGACTTCAATCTAGCATCACAAAGCTGAGTAAAGGGTGGTGGGTTAGAAGCTGAGAGATGGCTTAATAAGCAGCATTCCTTTACAGATCCTTATTCAGGGATTCAAAAGAGAAGACATAGTGATTCAGGAACAAGACAATTTCACAGTTTTCTAGGAACTCCTAGGCATTTGCCCTTTGCAGCTGCTATAATTCGGCATCATAGTTGACTAGGTAGCTTAAATATTAGAGGTGACAAAGTGATGTCTGGTAGCGCTATCCTCATCACTCACATTCTAAGCACATTAGAGAGCATGGCATATTCATGGAACTGGTTATATTAGATTTGAGTTAAATATCTCTAATATATGGATAATCAATTAAAGGTGGTAAATGAGTGGATGTAAGTAGAATTGTTAGGAGACTATTATATGTATTTATCTAGAGGAGATGAGGCTATTTTAGGACAGTGTGGTCCTTGAACTATCAGCATCACTTGAGAGTTTGTTAGAAATGCAATGTTGGGGCCTCTGCCCAAGAGTCAGAAGGTGGGAGTGAGGCACAGCAGATGTTTTAACAAGCCCACTGGGGTACGCTCATGGTACGCATTAAGAGCCGTTTGTTTAGGGCAAGAGTGATAGCATTGGATTTGGAAATACATTCAAGAGAAAATTTATAGGAGTTGCGGTCTACAGGACTTGGAAGTTGTTGAATATGGCTTTATGTAAGTGTGGAATCTTTCACAGAGCTGGGGATTACTGAAAGACACCTTAATATTGCACATTAACACAGTCATTTATCTAGGCATCTCTGGATAAATAATATGTTATCTTGAATAATAAGCTAACAGTGCACAAGGTCAGACTTTCAAAGGGTGTTTTGAGATTTGCATTTATGACCTAGCTTTCTTGAGAACAGGGTCAGAGTTTATCCATGTGTCTGTCATAGCTTTTGTTGTGGCTCTTGCATGTGGTTTGTATTCAGGACAGTCTGACTCTGAGAGTTACTTTTTGTACATACCAAGAAGTCAACTGATATTATCAAAGCAGGAGATAGTTAAATGTTTTTGAGTTTCTTCTGTGACAAACTGATATTTTTAACAAAAGCATACGACTTTGGAATTTTTGAAATTTGCTATTTCAAAACATTTCAAAAATAGCAGTAACATCAGATAAGAAACTTACTTTCCTCTTAATGGTCTATTTTCCAAGTAATTTTCAATAAAAAATTGAATAGTTTTAGAAGAATATTTTCTATTCTTAAAGAAGCAGCCAGTGTCATTGAAAAGCTGATTATATTCATGGTGTAATGAAATCTGATAGTTGAATGACTTTACCAGTTAATTGAAATTTCTATCAGATTCATCAGCATGTGTGTATTTTTGAATTCATTTAAGCCCAGTTTTCCTGGATTCACTATGTTGCCCAGGTTTGTCTCGAACTCCTGAGCTCAAGTGAATCTCCTGCCTCGGCCTCCCAAAGTGCCAGGATTGTAGATATGAGCCACCATGCCCAGCCTAAGATGGTGATTTGTAAATGTTAACTTTACTTTCTTTTAGAAAGGTTGACTTCGATACTGAGTATTGAACCTATGTCCAAGAGTGGGGATAGCAAAAAGAGTTTGTGAATAAAACTTTATTTGAATGATGATGTATTGTTTCAACTAGTATGATTAGAAGTTGCTCCACTCTAATTTCAAACCTTTATTGTATATTCATTTTTTTTGTAAGAAAAACCCTAGTTTTTCTAGTAAGTTTATAAATTATAAATATTCTAGTAAGTTTATAAATTAGTTTGGTATAAGGAAGCTTGCTTTAAAGTCTTGTTCAAATAACTTGCCACAACAGTATGGTGGGTAAAGAAAATAACCGTGACTGAAGGAGTCTAGGAAGGCTTCTGGAAGGAGTTGGGATTGGAGCTAGTAAATTTGGGAGTAAGAATGGCATCCCAGCTAGAGGAAACAATGTTGCTTAAACAGTGATTCGTATATGAGGCTTGTTTCTTCAGACTGGCAGGATTAATGCAAGTGGTGGGAGGAAGGAAGGCTAGGAAAGAAAATAGGAACCAAATTGTGAAAGACAGTTTTTAATTTTGTGTGTTTAGTGGCAACTTATTGGAGTTTTTTGAGTATGGGAGCTAGTACTTTGTGCAGATAACTGATCATGGTTCACAAAGTGGCATATAGGTGGGACAGAAGAAAGCGGGTGAGACTTGTAGGTCACCAGTATTTCCTGATCTTTCCTTGTGGTATTAATCAGCTGGCAATAATTCCCTTTTTTTTTTCTTTTTTGAGACTGAGTCTCATTCTGTAGCCTCGGCTGGAGTGCAGTGGCATGATCTCGGCCCACCTCATCCTCCACGCGGCTCCCAGGTTTAAGCAATTCTCATTCCTCAGCCTCCCAAGTAGCTGGGATTGCAGGCACCTGCCACCATGCCCAGCTAATTTTTATATTTTAATAGAGATGGGGTTTTGCCATGTTGGCCAGGCTGGTGTCAAACTCCTGATCTCAGGTGATCCACCTGCCTGGGCCTCCCAAAGTGCTGGGGTTACAGGCATTAGCCACTGACCCGCCGGAATAATTCTTAAGAACACAAATTTCCTGCTTCATTCCAGCACCACTGAATCATAATCTCCAGGGGAAGATGCCTAGAAAGCTGCATTTTTAATGAATGCTACACTTGATTTTTATTTTAAGATGTTTAGGAAACAATTTTAGGAAGTTCCAGGTGTTAGGTTTTGAATTCTTTGCACTATTTTGTCAAAATAACTTAAATTTTAAAAATTGGTATAGTTGTCCATTTTTTCAGAAAGCACTTCCATCAAAGTTTGTGATTTAAAATTTTAGAGAATAACATTTTATGCAACCATTGAAGTACTGGGAGAAAAAATTCATAAACTAAAGCATTCTCAATGTTACACTTTCATCATTCTGTATACCCATTGATATGTGCCAATTTGTCTTAAGGAAACATGCATTATAGTAGAATGGATTGAATTATCTCAACTGCTCTTTATTAGTATTTCTCTTACTCTGTCCTTCTTCAGGATCTCTTCCACCTCTTCAAGTTTCTCTGTATTCCTACCTCCTTTATTATAATGCTCCAGTCTTCATTGGTTACTTCTATACTTCCACAGTGCTTCTTGTCTGTATTACTTATTTGGGGCTTTTAAAATAAATCATTACATTTTTCTTCTTTATCTTGCCTGCTAATTTGTCAGCCCATTGACTTTTTTTTTTTTTTTTTTGAGCCAGAGTCTTGCCCTATCACAAGGCTGGAGTGCAGTGGCGCGATCTCGGCTCACTGCAACTTCTGTTTTCCGGTTTCAAGCAGTTCTCCTGCCTCAGCCTCCTGAGTAGCTGGGACTACAGGCACGCACCACCACGCTGGCTAATTTTTTGTATTTTTAGTAGAGACAGGGTTTTACCATGTTGGCCAGGATGGTCTCGATCTCTTGACCTCGTGATCCACCCGCCTTGGCCTCCCAAAGTGCTGGGATTACAGACGTGAGCCACAGTGCCCAGCACAGGCCATTGACTTTTACAATGAAGAGAGGATGCTTATTAACCTTCTGAGTACAGGTGTTACACATACACTGCAGCTTTATGTTCTGTACATTATTGATAAATTTTGATTTCTTTTTCTCTACCCCCCATGTGATCGTATGTCTATACATTTTGAATGTAGCTTCCCTTTAATAAATATCTTTCTGATGACCCACACACAAGTCAATGGAATTAACATGTTTCGTGCCCTTGTAGAAAGCTAGATAATACCTCTGATAATACCTTGCCTTTTGAATATTATATCTATATTTCTGTCCTTCTTAACATATTCTTTAATTTTGTTCCTTTACAATTGAACAGAGTCTCCAGGATTAAGTTCAGTCGCCATCCAATAGAGCTGGAAGCATTAGTACTTTGCATATACCTGTGATTTTCTCCTTTGCTCACTTGTATTTCATTTATGATACTCAGGCATGTATTGGCAATTTGATAATCTGCTTTTTCTTTCCTTGATTATGTGTATACACACACACACACACACACACACACACACACACACACACACAACCCCCCAGTTAATATATTGAGTGATGCTATTGGCAGTATTGCAGAGTAGCACAGACGTCTGAAAGTTAAAGTTAGGTATATGACACTAGTTTACAGTGTCATTGTGTGATTGGAAGTGTATGACTGAAAGCATGGGTTGTTTAAAGATTGAAGTTTGTATTTTTCATGAACTCTTAGATTCAGGCAAAATCAGCACTTTTTGGGAAGTGAAAATTAACCTTGTGTTTTCTTTTCTTTTCTTTTTTTTTTTGTTTTTTTTGAGACAGAGTTTTACTCTTGTCACCCAGGCTGGAGTGCAATGGTGCAATCTCAGCTCACTGCAACCTCCTGGGTTCAAGTGGCTCTCCTGCCTCAGCCTCCTGAGTAGCTGGGATTACAGGTGCCCACCACCACACCCAGCTAATTTTTATATTTTTAATAAAGATGGGGTTTCAACGTGTTGGCCAGGCTGGTCTTGGACTCCTGACTTCAGATGATCCACCAGCCTCAGCCTCCCAAAGTGCTGAAATTACAGGGGTGAGCCACGGCATCTGGCCCCCTTGTGTTTTCTTCATTATGCAAATTAGAAGTTTGATATTTGGTTTGAAATATTTGTCTCAAAGAAGAGAACATTTCAGGGGACACAGAATAGTATACAAAGAAGAAATATTAGGAAAGGTGGATTTTGGAAACCATGAAGAAAGTAGGCTGGGTGGAATGGTTTCAGAGACTGGGGGAAAGAAGGAAGAAGATTATAAGAGATTAATAAGTAGTAAGCACATTTGAGTAGGATTTTGGGTATATGTTTTGGTATGATATTGTTTTTGTTTTCATTTCTTATGAAATGTGAGTAACTATAGGTGATTGATCAGAATTTTTTTTTAACTTTAGCTTTTGTAAAAAAAAAGTTAATAGGAAATGGCTATACCATAGCATTCTTTGATCATTTTATATTCTAGCTGCTCAGTTTATTTATTCACGGCGTGACAAACCTTCCTTTGAGCCTGTAGAAGAATATGATTATGAAGATCTGAAAGAATCTTCCAATTCTGTTTCCAACCATCAGCTCAGTGGATTTGATCAAGGTATAGCAAAAAAGTAGTGTATCTGTGTTTCTTACCTGAAAAATGATTAATAACCAAATACACTAGAATGTATCAGTTTTATTGTGATTGTTTATAACAATAACTGGGAACAGTAATGATGTAAACATGTCTTACATATTCAAGGAAAATTTATGTTTTATTAAGTATGTTTTGTGAGGAATGTATTTAACTATGATTGGAAAATTGTATGGCTGTTGTTTAGTAACTGAACTTTTAATTGAACTATCCCATTTAAAATTCTTTTTCGAGGGAGAGAAACTCCAGTGATTTGCTAAAAAGAACTTTTTGAGATGATTTAATTGTTTAATAAGCTGTATGTGGGGCTTATGATTAGAATACATAAATTCTTTTACTTAGAAAGATGTTAAGTTCAAAAGGTTTGAAGAAAACAGTTGAAGGCTAAAGTACACTGTATAAGTGTCCTCAGGATTTACATCTATGTGAATTAAGTTTCAAGATAGAACTTAGTAATGATACTTGTTCTGGGTTTGCATGTTTTCAACTCTTAAACATTTTAACAAAGATATTTATATTTTGGCCTTCTTCTTTTATGAATAAGTTTCAAACATGATATGGCTTCAAACATCACTGAAGCCATAGATTTGGTAGCAGAACTAAAATGACCAGGCTTAACAATAATGCCATTTGTTCATAACATGGCTGAGTTGATTCGATCTTTCTCCGGAGTGTGTTTTCGTTCTACAATTTTTTTTTTTTTTTTTTTTTTTTATAAAAGTTTTTTTTTTTTTTTTTTTTTTTTTTTTTTTTTTTTTTTTTTGAGACAAAAGTTTCACTTTGTCACCTAGGCTGGAGTGCAGTGGCGCAATCTCAGCTCACTGCAACCTCTGCCTCCCAGTTTCAAGGGATTTTCCTGCCTCACCCTCCTTCCCTCCCCCAGAGTAGCTGGGATTATGGGCCCCTGCCACCACAGCTGGGTAATTTTTGTATTTTTAGTAGTGACGGGGTTTCACCGTGTTGATCAGCCTGGCCTTGGACTCCTGACCGCAAGTGATTCACCCACCTCCGCCTCCTAAAGGGCTGGGATTACAGGCGTGAGCCACTGTGATTGTTTTTACATTGAAAGTTTATAATATTTTTAAAACAGAAGAAATTTATGAATCTGGGAATTGATCTTTGACTGGCTAATTCTTGTATTTTTAGTAGAGATGGGGTTTCACCATGTTCTCCAGGCTAGTTTTGAACTCCTGACTCAGTAATCCACTTGCCTTGGCCTCTTAAAGTGCTGGGATTACAGGTGTGAGCCAGTATGCCTGGCCTTATAACCTCTACTTTTAACCCCCTCACTATACTGCCTCTTTGGGTGTATATAGAAAATAGTTTCTACAATTAGAAGAGGCCCTGATGCTAGCTATGCTAAGTATTTTGTTACAGTTTCCATAATTGATGTATTTATCAAATAAATATTATTTTCCCAGTATAGCTTATTAGCCTTTTAAAGTTAATTTTACACTGAAGCAAAGCAGAATTGCCCAAATATTTCAGGAATTTAATTTTAATAATTAAATGGGCCAATGGAAAAAGTATTAAATACTTTTTTTTTAAAGAAAGGGTATTGCCAGTAGATTGCTTGTTCAACATATAAACATATACAATTAAATATAAATTGCATTCTATGAAATGGTTTTATGGACTAGGGAGTTTGAAAACCTCAGTTCTATTTTGATTATTGCTAACTTCATAGCGTCATGATTTTCAATCTTATCTTTATTAAGTTAGAATTTGCCTGATATATCTACCTCATAGAGTTATTATGAGGATGACAAAAGAAATATACATAAAAGCATTGTGAAAATTGTCAAGTGCTATGCAAATATAAAGGAATATATCATTCATTTTTATTCTTTGGCCCCTAGTTACCTGGTACTGTTTTAGGTTCTAGGGATACAAAGCCTCTCTGCTCTCATGGATTTTACATTATTAATAAGTATTACTAATAAATACTTTTTATAATTATGTCATCATCAGAAAATTAAAATTCCTAAACAGCTTAGATAATTCCAGACTTAATTTTTTTTTGTTTTATAAATGAATGCTGGCCGGGTGTGGTGGCTCACACCTGTAATCCCAGCACTTTGGGAGGCCGAGGCAGGTGGATCACCTGAGGTCAGAAGTTTGAGACCAGCCTGACCAACTTGGTAAAACCCATCTCTACTAAAAATACAAAAATTAGCCAGGTCTGGTGGCAGGTGCCTGTAATCCTAGTTACTTAGGAGGCTAGGGTGGGAGAATTACTTGAACTGGGAGACGGAGGTTGCAGTGAACTGAGACCACGCCACTGCGCCCCAGCCTGGGCAACAGAGTAAGACCCTGACTTTAAAAAAAAATAAGAATAAATAAATAAAAGGCTACTGCAACAGTATAGGCAAAAGATGATGGTAGGTTGGATTGAGGAGTCCAAGCAATGGAGAAGGAAAAAAAAAAAAAAAAAAAGAATGCCTATTCTCCTCTTAATCTATTGGACTTTCTTATTTTTATGGCATGTTTATATTATGTTATCTTGCTGTTTCTAAAAGAGTCGTTAAGGATTATTTTAGTTGACTAGGAAGAACTGAAGTTAGCCAAAAAGGAAACTTAAGGTAGCAGCTTGAAAAATATACTTCGTGAGTAATTGGGTTCACTAACAAATTAGAAATAGTTCCACAGCCACCCCTCCCTTTGTGTACGTGCAAAAAATGATCAATGCAGATACCATCATTATTGTTGACTGAAAATAGGTATTAGTGCATACTTTGCAATACACACTGTTTTCAAACATCTCAGGAGACATTTTATTATAGTGATTTTTAAATTAATGAAATTCCTCTGATAAGGGAAGATGGGTAGATTATAGATAAAAATATGATCAATAGAAATAATTTTTGCCAAAGAGAAAGGAGAGTTGAATATTCTAGTACAGCTGTACATTTTAAAATCAGTTTTGAGGATTAAAAGTTCTTTCATGGCACCATTTAGTGTAGCTTTTGATCATTGTTGTCTTTTCTAGCTCGTCTTTATTCATGCCTTGATCACATGAGAGAGGTACTTGGAGATGCTGTGCCAGATGACATATTAATTGAAGCAGTTCTGAAGAACAAGTTTGATGTGCAGAAGGCTTTGTCAGGGGTTCTGGAACAAGATAGTGTGCAGAATTTGAAGGACAAGAATGAGGGAACTGTATCTACAGGAAAGATAGCAAAAGGTATGCCTTTATTGGTTCTCTTTCAATTGTTTTACATGGTTAATGCCTAAAGAGAGGCTTTCATGTGGTTGAGCTTTTAAGAAAAAATTTAATTTGCTTGAGCTATTACGAAAATCTTGCATATCACTGTTAACTTTTGATTATCAGTTGATCTTCTTGTTTGTGAATTTTTAGGATGAGTACTGTGTTTCCCATCTTCTGTTATAGCCTGTTTTTTTTTGGTTATTTCACTACTTGAATTTTGTTTTGTTTTGTTTTTTTGAGACAGTCTCACTCTGTCACCCAGGCCGGAGTGCAGTGGTGTGATCTTGCTCACAGCAACCTCCACCTCTCGGGTTCAAGTGATTGCCTTCCCCTCAGCCTCCCAAGTAGCTAGGATTACAGGTGCATGCCACCATGCCTGGCTAATGTTCTTCTCTTTGTATTTTTAGTAGAGACGGGGTTTCACCATGTTGGCCAGGCTGTCCTCGAACTCCTGGCCTCAAGTGATCTGCCCATCTTGGCCTCCCGAAGTGTTTGGATTACAGGCGTGAGCCACTACACCCAGCCTCGCTACTTGATTTTATAACTAACTATGTAGTGGAAATAAAATTAGATAAGACATCTTTTTCTTTTTGTTAGTAGCTTACAGAACTTTTTAATTTTTTTTTTTTAACTCTAATATGATAGAAAAAGGAAATTAACAGCCAATCAATTATGTTAAAGAAAAATCCCTTTATCCTTTTACTATGTATAATTTTATTTTATTTAAATATCATTAGATATATGACACTGGTTTGCATTTTATAGCCAGATATTTAATTTTAAATTTGTAAAATTTGGGGTTAAATTTGGAATTCAGTGGACATAAGAGGGGAACTGAGGTCTACCACTATATTAATTGGCATGCCATCTCTCAGTATGAGTATGATGATTTGTTAACTATGTCAGTGTTGATTGTAAACTCTGGGCTGAATTTTTGCTACAACAAAGCTGTATACAGCCTTGTTACCATGAAGTAAGAGTGTGTTTTGGGGGGACGGTGGGCACACAGATGGGCCCTTTTAACTGGCTGTGATGGGAATGAGTCTGGAATATGTCATCTTGTATTGATGGTGTATACAAGATTGTGGTAGAAATTACCTGGGGTAATTTTGCTTGTTTGTTTCTAATACAAAATACAGAAGAAAATGAACCTAGTTCTTCCTGTTTTTTTTTTTTTTTTTTTTTTTTTTTGAATTTGAGACAATCCTGACTATAATTTAATTATGGTTAAAACCTCACATTTTTAAATTCATGAAAATTAGAACATTGATTGACTTGATACTTACATTGTATATGTCAGTGAACAGAATATAAAGGTTACTTTAAATTGCTAAAGGAAGGTAATATTCCCTTATTGTGTTTTGGAGTATTCACTTAATGTTAAATAATGATCAAGTATCACTTTATTCATGTCATAATCAAAAGAAGCATTTAGTAATTAAATGCCTCGTTTCATGTTTCCTTTTGGTTGCTGTGACTGTCTTCTTCGTATATCAACCTATTCATCTGAAAATTAATGGCTCTTGTAAGGTAAGGAGTCTTATTTTCTTCTGAAGTTTCAGCTGATAATGGTCAAGGTTCTTATCCTCAGTCAGCAAATCATTTGGATTATAGTAGCAAACCCTTTGATTTTTCTAGCTCAGTAGGAAAATATGGATTATCTCTTAATTCTTCAGTTCCAAGTCACTGTTTGCTCCATAGAAAAAAGCAACTTGGCAGACTTAAAAGTGAAAAGAAACTAGAATCATGTAAGTTAACAAAAGAACCTTCACTAGCTGACCTAATTCATGGTATATCAAGAGATTCCTGTGAAAGTCAGCCATCAGTCAGATTATCATCTACAGATAGCCTGGAAAGCCTACTTTCAAAGCAACTAGATGCTGATTTGTTGAGACCTCATGCATCTGAATGTGTTTCCAAAGATGATTCTGCATTCAAAGAAGTACCAGACTTAAAGTCCATAGTGATAAAGAGCACAACACCGAATAATTCTTTATATATTCAAAATAATTCACTATCTGATTTTCAAAACATTCCAGTACAGGATAGTTTAGGAAGTTCAAATAATCCTTTGTACTTAACTAGCTCATTGGAAAATATGACTGTTGATAATTTAAATGCTAGTAAAAAAACTGAAGTTGGAAGTAAAAAAACTGAAGCCAAGAATTACATTTTTAAAAATGACAATTTGCAAGTTTCTCAGTGTGAAAGTCCATCCCTAACTGAACTGTTTCAAGAACACAAAGAAAACAGTATAAACCAGTGCTTTACTTTATCTGATCTTTGTAACCAGTCATCTGCCAGTTTCACAGATCTAAGTTTGGGATCCTTTCCCTTGTCACAATTAGCAAATCTCTGTCAGTCTTCACCTGGAATATCAGAATTAACAGGATCTCTGTCATCATTGGCATTTCATAAAGCTTCTCCCACAAGAGACCTTGAGAATTTGTCACTTTCTGAATTGATTGCAGAAACAATTGATGTAGACAACTCTCAGATTAAGAAGGAGTCCTTTGAGGTCAGTTTATCTGAAGTTAGGTCTCCTGGAATAGATTCAAATATTGATCTTAGTGTCCTTATAAAAAACCCAGATGTTGTTCCAAAGCCTATAGTAGACCAATCGGTTGCTCCATCATCACGATCTAAAGTTCTAAGTTCAAAGCTAGGGAAGAATTCCAATTTTGCTAAGGATAATAGGAAAAACAATAAAGGCTCTCTGACTAGGAAACCACCTTTTTCTCTCTCTTGGACCAAGGCCCTTGCTGCTAGACCTTCAGCTTTTGCCACAACACTGTGTCTTCGTTACCCACTGAAAAGCTGCAAGCGACGCACCCTTAACCTCTATAAGACTTTTCTTTATAGTAGACAAGTTCAAGATGTAAAGGACAAAGAAATAAGTCCTCTTGTAGCGATAACACCATTTGACTTCAAATCAGCATCACCTGATGACATTGTAAAAGCTAATCAAAAAAAAGCATTTACTAGAGAATAGTAACACAAGGAAAACTCGATTGCTGTTGTAGAGCTTTTTATTTTTAATTAAAGTCTTCAGAGGATCACTTTATATTATGGGATTCAAATTGTGATTTTTATGAAAATTGTTATAGGTCAGTTGATTAGTTGATACATATTTTTGCACTGAATTTTTTTTTTAACTACGTCTTCCTTTATTGATAACTGGCTTTATTTAAGTTGGTAACCTATACTGAGTATATGTTTACAAAGTGGATATAGAAACTTGATGTTGTGAAATCAGACCTCAGATATTTCTGTTTGAAGCATTCAACTTTCTATGTTTTTTATGATGAAATATTTTTTTTCTATGAAATATTTTTGTACTTTGTTCTTAAACGGAAATGCCAGCACTTGGGATTATTATAGTTTAGTGTGAAGATTATTCTGATGTGGCACAGCATAGCAGAGACATTATATTTTAAAATAGGATATAATTCTTATTTTTCTGTAGATAAATACTAAAATTTTTCTATTAGGAAGTCTTAAAATTCCTGACTTTTGAGAGCACTGTGGAGATTGTTGAAATACATTTTTGATGATAATGAAATGAAAATCTTTTAAGGGACCATGTAAATAGAGAAGTTGGATTAATATGTGAATTATTTTTATACATTCTTAAAACCATTTGTCCTGAATATACACTTTAAAATAAATAAATATATAAAAAGTGTTTTCAAGTATGGTTGCATGTTCTTTGAATGGAGAATTTTACCAGATCTCTTTAACTTGTTCTTTTTTTTCTGAGACGGAGTTTCACTCTGTCACCAGGCTGGAGTGCAGTAGTGTGATCTTGTTTCACTGCAACCTCTGCTTCCCAGGTTCAAGCGGTTCTCCTGCCTCAGCCTCTTATGTAGCTTGGACTACACACACCACCATACCCAGCTAATTTTTGTATTTTTAGTAGAGATGGGGTTTCACCATGTTGGCCAGGATGGTCTCGAGCTCTTGACCTCCTTATCCACCGCCTCAGCCTCCTAAAGTGCTGAAATTACAGGGGTAAGCCACTGCACCTGGCTTAACTTTTTCTTTACAATATGTAATGGAATGTGGAGATTTCCTTTTTGCTTCTGACAGCTGTGTGTCCCACAGTGACAAAGTTTCAGCAATGGAGGATCAATAAGAGCTTTTTAAATCAGTAGAGTAAGTATGTAATTCATTCCTTAAAGCAGTGGTTCTCAACCAGCAATCAGAATCACTGGAGGAATTATTTCAGAAAACAGATACTGTAGCTTTACTCCATACATGCTTAAGCAGTCTCTGAGGAATGGCACTTGGGAATGTGTATTTTCAAAATTATCCCCCCAAATGATGTGTATTTCTGTCTGAGAACCATTGCCTTAAAGGGAGAAATCAGTAGAATGCAGTTACCAATGCTAAGAATAACATCTGACCAACTTGAAAGAATAATTTCTAGAAATCAGGAATACCAAGGAAAAATGCTACTTAGGAAGTATGGCTTTTTGCACAAAATGATGCAGATATTAGTAGTATTCTTTGCAAAAATATACTACAGTAGTATCTAAAATATTATTTTATTGCTATTATTTTTTGAGACGGAGTCTCACTGTGTTCCCCAGGCTGGAGTACAGTGGTGCAATCTCAGCACAACCTCCACCTCTGGGGTTCAAGCAATTCTTCTGTCTCAGCCCCCCAAGTAGCTGGGATTATAGGCGCACCCCACCACACCTGGCTAATTTCTGTACTTTTAGTAGAGATGAGGTTTCGCCATGTTGGCCATGCTGGTCTCGAACTCCTGACCTCAGGTGATCTGCCCGCTGTGGCCTCCCACAGTGCTGGGATTACAGGTGTGAGCTACCACGCCTGGCCAAGTAATACTTTTTTTTTTTCCTCTGGCAGCTACTTCACTGTGCATTTGATGATTTTTTGGTATTATTTTGTTTCTGTTTATTTTCAGAATGACATTCCAAAATTTTAATCTCTGTGTGTTGTTTTTATGTTCGGTATTTTGAGGGAAAAGTTAAGATGGCATTATATCTTTTTTTTTTTTTTTTTTTTTTTTTT
>NW_016107974.1:75610-87076 GCF_001604975.1 Cebus imitator | reverse complement strand
TTTTTTTGGATGGAGTTTTGCTCTTGTTGCCTGGGCTGGAGTGCAATGGTGCAATCTCGGCTCATTGCAACCTCCGCCACCTGGGTTCAAGTGATTCTCCTGCCTCAGCCTCCAAAGTAGCTGAGATTACAGGCATATGTGCCACCATGCCCAGCTAATATTGTATTTGTAGTAGAGATGGAGTTTCTCCGTGTTGGTCAGACTGGTCTCAAACTCCTGACCTCAGGTGATCTGCCTCCCTTGGCCTCCCAAAATGCTGAGATTACAGGCATGAGCCACCACGCCTGGTCCAGGTTTTTTTTTTTTTAATTGAATATTTCAGTGCACCATAATACTAATGCTTAGGAGATCGTTTAAATCACAAGCTATATTTTGTGATTGATTTTAAAATTTGAATTATCCCAATGGTTGAGATTGTTTTTCTAGTCTTGAACCTTGATCAAACATTTTAGTAACTTTGAATTAGTGTATGACTAACTAGATGTGTGTATAGGCTGTGTATAATTTAGGAGTGAATTAATTGAATTCAAAGAGTTAGTTTGTAACTGATGATATTCCTGATGGATTAAGTGCTACACAAGTGGTCCATATTGCACATGAATCCACAAATACTTATTTAATGTATACTGTAATTGAATAGCAGCACTATTGTGTTACCTTCTTTTATAACAAAGTAATTTTCAACTGGAAGTGCAGTACTTTTAAAGCCATGTAGTAGACCTTGCAGGGTCAACTAGGTCTGCACTTGTTGGCTGATTAGGGTTGTAATTACCACATATGAGATTCTTTTGGTGGAGGAAAATATTCTATATTATAGGGTGGTAAGAGAAGACAACAATGTCTTAAATAGGTTTCCAGGCTTCCTATTTTCTGTGGCTTGGCTGCTGGCCTGTCAGGCATGTATATGACAAGTACTTGCCCTGTAGACTAAGGGAACGTCACAGTCTCTGAGATTGTGAAGGTGGAACTGTGCAGACCCTTCCATCTAACACTCTTGGCCATTGGTCCTTGGTAAAAAGCCAAGTGGCTGCTTGTTCATGAATATGTTCCTTGTGATGATCGTTGGCACTAAGTGTGTATTCTGTACCAGCTGCTGTTTATTGATTGACTACTGTCTTAGTAGCTCAGGTATGCTAGGTGTTTTAGTTTACTTTATTTTTCAATTCACTTATAAATTTTAAAATGCAAAGCTGTTTTTATTTGCATTATGATCAAGGGCATTAATAATTTATTTTAGGAATAGAAATAATATTATAATTATATTCAATAAATTGCCAATAACCACGGTTTCATTTCTGTACAGAGTACTTCTTGAAACTTTTCCTTTTTGTTTTGCCTTTTACCCCTTTCTTAGTTACTAAACTGGCATTTTAACCTCTTTTTCTCCTTTCAGCTTTGCATCTGTCTTTCTTAAACTCATCCTTTGCCATTTTACTTCTCATATGTAATAATAACTATAGTCAGTATTTTATAATTAGGTTTTAGTACTCAGTGGGGAGAGTCATGTAACTAATTGTCATACCAGGGATAAAACTAATAAGGTGCTCATTTTTTGTAAGTAAAATGAACCACTGAAAATAAATACAGTTAAAGAGAAAAATAATAAGTAAATATGATTATTTACCTTTTTTAATTAACCCCAATTCTGTATGTGGACCATTGCAAATAAACAAGTATACACTGTATGTTGAGAAAGAGCTGTGTATCATCATGTTTTCTCTTTTGTGTTGATTCAAGTATATATTTGGTAATAAAGTCAGTTTTATAGTAGTTTAGGAATTGTTTTCTATTATATATAAACAGTAGAATGTATATAGATAATGTTGAGTGGACAGGGAGGGATTAATATGAATTTCTATACTAATTTTCCTTTACCTATATACTTACAATGACATAAAACTCAGCTTATGCAGTTATACAATTTTAGTTTTTAGATTGTAAAAATAATGTGTTACATTTTGAGTGTATATATACATTTTGTAAAAGCTACATTGAAATAAATTAAAATTCTGAACTTTTCCTAAATCAAGTGTAAAAACATGCAATCTATCCATTAGGATTTTCTATATAAACTTGATATTTCTGAATGGTCTTTTAATAATTTACGCTGAAAGTACTGTTTTATTTCTATAAACAAATTAAAAAAACAAACTACCTGGTTGTGAAAATTTTCTTTTAATGTATTTGGCATTTAGAATTCCTGCTTTCCATGGGGTAAAATTTTATGTATTCTTTTTACTTTTTAGTACTCACATAGAAACACTATTTAAGTATAGGTTGTGGTAAATATTGGTAATGTAATTGCAAAGATGACCGTAGAAGGCAAAAGAAATGATAAGCTGCGTGTGGTGGCATGCACCTAGAGTCCAAGCTGTTTGGGAGGCTGAGGCAGGAGGATTGCCACTTGAGCCCAGGAGTTCAAGTTCAGCCTGGGCAATGTGGTGAGACCCCATCTCAAAAAAAAAAAAAAAAGGAATGTTAAAATACATATTTATTTCTGACATTGATGTGCCAGATTTATATTAGATGGGTGAAGGAAAGTGTTTTCGATGCAAGATATAACCTAAGATGAACAAAGTAAGATTCTTACTGTCAAATGGGTGGGGAGATATGCACACTTGAACACATGATTATCTTTATTACAGTGTGGTGTATTACACCTTTCAAAGCTGACATCTTTGTCTTCCTTATTCAAGGTTCCACCTTCTCTTCTGTTTCCCGTCTTTGTTACTACCACCACCATCTAGTTAACGAACATCAGGAACCTAGTATCCTTGGTTCATCTCTCTTTACCTACTACTACTCATAATTAATTACCATTCCTGTTATTCCCACCTTATAAATAAGTAAATATATGTGTGTGTGCACATAATATGCATACATATATAGTCGACTCTTGTTATTTGCAGTAGTTAGTTTTATAGTAAGTACGAACACTGAATCAGTGAGTACTGAACCATTGCTCCTACAAGAAGTACAGGGGTAGGTACCTGTGAGCTTCTCATAACATTTTCATCAATCAGTGAATATGTAACGTTGTTTTATATGTGTCTCTATTTGAAGACACCTTATTTAATATACATGTATAGCACGGACTCATTTACGCTGAACTCATAGGCAACAGCACTGTAATTCATGCCTTATCTAACATCTTTTATTTGTTAGGCACATCCTAGCCTTCTTGTGGTTAGAATGTTAAGTACTACACTTACGGGCCATTTTAAAAATTACCGATAAAATGTACAAAATTACCAACAAAAGGTACAAAACTGGAAAAAATGTGACACTAAGTAGCCCATGAAAAGGACATTTGTTTACAGTGTGAGAGCGGTAACAAGAAAGCTGACTGTCGCCTTGCCTCACCTCACCTGGGAACTTGCATGTTGGATGACTCAAATTTTTTGCTGCTCTGCACATGTCCACAAGTGAGTGCAAATGTGAGTAGTGATTTTGGGATTACAAGTAAATTGCAGTAAGTAGGTGGATTCACAAATATGGAACCTGTGAATAGTGAGAATCAACTATACCTTTTTTGGCCCACTACTATTTATTGTTACTTTTCCCCTATTATTTTCCTCTTTATTGTTACTTTTATTTTTATTATTTTATTTACTGTCATTTTTCCTCTTAAAGGCCTTTAGCTTTTAGCAGAATTACCTAAATATCTAACTTGTTTCTTGACTTTTCAGTTTACTCTCCTTAAAATATTCTTTCTATATTTCGGCCAGAATAAGTTTTCTAAACTAAATATCTAATTTTCTCCCTAAATCCTTTTATTTTCTAAGCCCCTTTTTGAGCTCATTTCTGTTTTGTACCTCCTTATCCAAACCTTCCAAGGACACCTACCTGAGTTTCCTCTGCTTCTGGAATGCCTGCCTTTTTTTCTCTCTTCCTTCCCCCCTGGCTAATCGTTCTTTGGATTGTAGTTTCAGTATCACTACTCTCAATCATGGGGTAGGGGAACTTTCATATGCACCCATACTTCACTGTTCTCCCTTTATTTCCACCCCATGTGAAGTCATAATTCCTCCCCCACACATACATAGACCTGTTGTAACTCTGCTTTATTCTTCACGGCACTTGTATCCTCTGACACTGTGTTTGTTGTATATACACTTGTTTTTGTTATGTTTTCTCTCTGCTCTCCCTCCACTTCCTCTTCCATGTAAGTTTTACAAATAGAGGAATTTTGTGTATTCACTGCTATATTCCCAACCCAGAATATGTCTGGCACATAAGCATAGGCAAGGATTTTAAGTAAAATTTGAGTCTTTCTCCTAATATGTTCCCACAATCTTGTTCCTTAGAGGAAGCCACTGTAAATACACTTTATTCTTCCAAAGGTTTCACTAGTGAGTTATACATATGTGAATGTACATATACATGTTTATACAAATGGAGACTATATCGTAACACCTATATATGCATCACTTAATAAAGCATTTTGCAGATCTTTCTTTACTGTCATATACAGATCAATCTCATTCTTTCCTAACAGCTACCTAGAATTCTCTAATATGATTGTACCATAATGATGGACATTTTAAGTGTTCCAGTTGTTATTGCTAATGATAAATGAACATCCTACGTTTCTAGAAATTGAGTTTATATACCTGAAAGTTTTGGATAGATACTGTCTAATTACCCTTAATAGATATTAATTTCCTTCCCACTAGTTTATGAACATTTCTGCCCAAATTCTTATGGATAGGGATATTACTGCTTTTGGTATTATACCAACCTGATAATTGGAAAATATTTTTTATTTTATTTCTTATATATGAAGCTATATTTTTCTCCCTGTCTGCTCTTAATCTGCCCATTTTTCTGCTGGTTTATCTCTCATGACTTCTTAGAGAGAGAGAGAGAGAGAGAGAGAGTGTGTGTGTGTGTGTGTGTGTGTATGGATTCATATGCACACAAACATGTTCGTATTTATATACTAAGGAAATTAGTCATCAAAATTATATGCATGGAAAACACGTTCTGATTTCTAGTTTGTCATTTCTTAAGTCATTTTTTAGAAGATAGATTTTGAACTTTTATATATTCAGATTTATTAGACCTTTTTCTTATGGGTTTTAGGAAGTTATGCTCTACTACAAAAATTAAAGTATTAATTGTTTTTTCTAATAGCTTTGTCAGATTCATTATTTTACATTTGTATCTTTGATTCAATTGATAATTAAGGTCTAACATAGGAATCTCATTTCTCTAACATCTTTTCTGTTTATGAAAAGATGGATTTATTATAGTACTTTTTAAAATTACTACAGCTTTTTAGTATCTGTTCTAATACTTGGTAGGCTGTCTTGTTTTTTTCACTCCTTTTTGTAGTTTTGCTGAGTTATCTCACATGCTTCTTTTTCCCATATGAGCTTATCTACTTACTAAAAAAAGAAAAAAAATTCAGCTATAATTTTTATTTTTGTATTTAATGCCAGCAAGAGATTTTTGGAGGCTATATATATATATATATATATATATATATATATACACTGTCTCTAGAGATGCCAAGGGCTTTGGATAACATTAGACATTATTATTATCATAGTAGATTTTCTAGTATTGTTCTAGTCTTATGATGTAGAGCCATCTCCAGTTCGTCATGGTGTCATGGTGGATTATTATTTTAATGTGATGGATTTTATTTACTAACATTTTATTTAAGATGATTTCACCTATTCATAAAATTACTTGCTATCGTGTGTATATGTATGCTCTTTGGATATTGGTTTTTCTTGTGATGGTTTTACAGAAAATTTAGAATGATTTTATTTATCTTCAGATAATTTAGTAGCAGTGACATGATGTGTTTTATGATAGGATTTATCTTTTTGAAGATTCTCAGGTCAATTTTGAAAGTTTTAATTTTCTTAGAAAAACATCCATTTCATCCGGGGTGACAAATGTGTTTGTTGTTCGTTGTACCAAACATTGTCTTATTCTTTTAAATTTTTCTATGTCTGTGGTTAATTCTCCATTCTCATTTTTAGTATTGTTTTCTCTCCTCTAGTCTCCCCTTTCTCTCTACCCAGCATTTTTTTTTTTTTTTTTTTTTTTTTTTTTCTTTTGTTTTTTTTTTTTTTTTTCATTTTGGATTACCTTGCAATTTATTTTGTTTTTTCTTCCCTAAATTTTGGTTCCTAGATCTATAATTAGTTCTCCTGTTTTAATTCATTACTTTGTAAGTTCATGTATGACTTAGGCTGTTTTCTTTATGTTTTTGCTTTTTATTTCCTACCCTTCTGAGTAGAATATTTAACTTATATTAATTTTTAATTCATCTTAAAAGTTTTTATGGCCTGGTTTGGTGGCTCATGTCTGTATTCCCAGCACTTAGGAAGCCGAGGCAGGTGGATCGCTTGAGCTCAGGATTTCAAGACCAGCCTGGGCAACATGGTGAAACCTCATCTCTACCAAAAATACAAAAATATTAGCTGGTGTGGTGGCATGCATCTGTGATCCCAGCTACTTGGGAGGCGGAGGTAGGAGGATGGCTTGAGCCTGGGGACAGTTTGCAGTGAGCCAAGATTGCACTAATGCACTCCAGCCTGGGTGACGGAGTGAGACTGTCTCAAAAAAAATGGTAGTTTTTATTTACGGGATTTCAAACAACACTGCAGAAAATAATGTAACAAACACTCATGGAACTAGCATTTGGTTTTAACAGAGGCTAACATTTTGTCATGTGTGTTTCGGATCTCTGTTTAAATTGCTAGTTTGGAATCTAGCCTCATCCTTTGCTTGTTCCTTCCTAATATTTTAAAGTTGATAGACGTTGTTCCCACTCTTATTTAAATATCTCTGTAGTCATTGTTTTTCCTATGAATACTACCTTTCCTGTGGCTGATCCTTTTAGAGTTACTGTTATTTTCTGGATAATCCACAATTTTAATTTTCATTTCCTTTTTAAGTGAAGAGTCCAAGAGAGTTTTAAAATTTTGGTTGTTGGGGAGTTTTGTTATTTTTTGTTGTCTTAACTGGGTTTATTATACTGTTTATTAGAGTATCTGGTCTGTACTCTGTTTATTGAGTTTGTCTTTGTGGCCCAATGTAGTTCTATGTAGTTTCATAGTCATTTATCAACAATACTGTTCTGGTTGCAGAATACAAAATACAATAATTTTCTGTTATTCTTCTTTTTTTTTTTTTGAGATGGAGGGTCTGTCGCCCAGACTGCAGTGCAGTGGCATACTTTTGGCTCACTGTAACCTCTGCCACCTGGGTTCAAGCATTTCTCAAGCCTCAAACTCCTGAATAGCTGGGATTACAGGCACCCACAGTCACACCTGGCTAATTTTTGTATTTTGAGTAGAGATGGGATCTTGCCATGTTACCCAGGCTGATCTCAAACTCCTAGGCTCCAGTGATCCACCTGCCTTGCCCTCCTAAAGTGCTAGGGTTACAGGTGTGAGCCACTGCATCCAGCCTGTTCATTATTTTTATATTGTTTTTAGTTTTTTTTTGATTGGCTATAGGCTGAGAATGATAAGTTAATATCACTCTTGCATTTTTATTTCATATTGCCTGCGGAGTTTACTTTGTAAAATTTGATATATAAAGATACATGATCTTTCTATGGATTTGAATTTTTCATTAAAGTTCCCTTTTCACTAATGTTTTGCTTTTTGCTTTAAATTCAGTTTTTAACATTAATATCATGATTGCTGCTTTCTCTAAATTTTATTTGTTCACTCTTTTGCTTTCAATGTTTTGAGTCACTTTGGTTTAGTTGTATATCCTGTACTTGTATATACTTGGGTTTGATAGAGATTCTTTGTTTTAATAGATGGGTTTTTCTCATTTATGGGATTAATAGACCAGATAATAACATCTGTCATTTTTTTAAAAGTTGCAATCTTTTATATTTACATATTTTGGTATGATTTGTGGTTGTTTTGATCTTTGTCTATTCTTTGATAACTTGGAAATTTTATAGTTTATTTTTTTCATGTAATAACATACTTTAACTTTTTAAATTGTCAACTTTAAACAATGTATATTGATCTCACTCTTAAAAAAGTAGATGTGAACATTTATAATTCACCCCTTTTCTATTTCTCATTAATTTTGTTAATATTTTAAATTCTTAGGGAAAGTATTCACCTTTACAACTTTGATAGTATATTTAAACTTCTGTTAACTGAATTTATTAGCTTTTAAACAATTATTTTTCTAAACAATTTATTAAATAGTTTTAAACAGCTTATTAGTTATTTTAAAAAGTGATTTTGTGGCCTATATTTGCATGACAAATGGAAAATAATAGTTTAGCATTACTCTTTCTTTTCTGGAGGGCTTTGTAGCTGTTGCTCTACTGTTTTCTATTATGGTATGTTGCTAACTATCTCGATTCTGCCGCCTCCAGTGTGGCTTTTATTTCTGTAGGAGTTTCCCACTCCCCCTCTGTTTTTCTTCTGAGCCCTGCTGGCTTACTTTTCAATTTTTCCTCCTATTTGTTTCTATCATCTTTATTTTATTCTCTATGTCTTTCTTTTAAGCTCTTGATTCAGAGACTGTATTTTCTTTGCTGTATTTGATACCATAAAACTTTAACAAGCCTGTTTTTTCTTTTTTCATTCAACTGTTTATTCTTCTGCCTTTTGTTTTCCTCCGTGTTTATTCTTAGAGTATCTACTTATAGTTTCTAGGTCATACCCTCTTTGAACATTTCTTATACTTGAAAAGGGACAGATTTCTTTTTCGACAGCATTTTATGACGAGTAATGCGAGGGATGTGGTGACTGAGCTGGGATCACCTTAAGCTCTTAAACTTGCTATCTACCCTATCCTTAGGTCATGTTGCAGCACAATTTTCTTAGCACTGCTAATTTTTTCTCTTTGAGGCAAAATAGAAGCAGTGAAAGGCTAAGTGAAATTCTCTTTTGAAGGTTTTTATGATTTCCTTGTCCTTGGTGTGGATGGGTTTTGAGATTCTTCCTCAGCCTTCACAAATCTCCAGATGTTGCTGTTTTCTTGATCACTGGTTAGTTGGGTCCTTCAGAGGTACGCTTTCAACTCTGGAGAACTCTGCCTTCTGAGCAGAATCTGGAGTCTATGTTTCTCATGTGCTCTCAGTTCGATCCACATTTCTGTTTGGTAAGATGTTCTAGATAGTTTGTGCTTTGGTGTTATGACTATTTCCTACTTTTTAAAAAGTATACTGTTCTGTTTTTCTTGCTGTTTCTCTTTTGGGAAAGTGAGATGGGTGTTTTTTGGAAGAAGAATGGGATAGAAACATCTTTGCTTTGGCTCTATAACTGGATGTATTTTTCCAAGGGCACTTGTTAGATTAGATAACCCCTTTTCAACTGTGAAACTAGACTGATCTGAGAGGCTTGTGATAATTTCTTTCTTGGTATGTGATATAGCAGGCCCTGTTCTAAAGATTTAGGAGCTTACATATAATCCTTCCAGTATTATATCAACTTGACATCACTAAACATTCTGGAAGAAGAATTCTTTTTTCCCCTCATTCAGAGAAATTTCGGTATTTTAATATATTTATATTTTTGAAATATGAACTTCCTAGTATTTACATAAAAATTAGCCTTTTCTGGTAAAAAATGAGAACTTCTAAAATAATATATTAAATGTTAACATAATTTGTACATTTTAGTTCATTTTGCTAATAACAAATACATATAACCTTAGAATGTTATCAGGTAATTGTATTATACATTCCCATGAATGAACTGCTAAAAGAGCATATATTTGGGGAACAAAATCATGGAATAGTCTTAGTTTTCTGATGTTATTTTCCTTGCCACCTTAAATCTACCAAGAAAAAAAAAATGGTCCCAAGAATATAAAACTGAGTAACACAGACCCTTCTCTGGAAAATTCAGAAATTAAAATTCGTACATCATTGTTGTTTTAAAGGAAACTCTTGTCAGCGAAATATTATTTATGGATGAAAATTTTATAATTAGTCAACTGGAAGATAGTTTTCAACAGAAAAGATATTATATGAAGTGAGATTTCACTCTTATGATTCCTATTGAGGCCTTTTCTACCATTGGATTAATTTTGTTTCATTAAAAAAATAGTTAATGTTAAAAAAATGAGCAAATGTTTGTTCTAAAAATCTGGAAAAAGTATCATGTGTAATTTAAATTTGACATTGCTTACAGTTTTCAAAATTGGTGTTTCCATTGCCTCACAAATAAAGTAGCTAATAAATGTTTATACTAATAAGATTATTAAGAGAATTGATTGTTTAAAAGTATTACATAGCTTGAAGAAATAAATAAATGTATTTTATAATTGAGCTACTGTTTTTGACAAGGTGTGCTTTAAGTAATAGTGGTTTGCCTATACTGGGTAGAAATCTATTATATGTCATTTCCTTTTCTTTTGAATTTCGCCTAGTTTTCCCTTCAAGTAAAGCTTTTATTTAGAAAGTAAAGCCTAATTTTATATAATGAGGATATAGTTATTTTTTTCTAGCATTGTTTGCCATTTTCAAAGTGTTAATAATCTATTAAACTTTACATAATATATCTGTATATGAATATCTGTTTAATGTTATAACTCTACTCAGGTGATGATTATCATATTTTTGGTTCTTAATGGCAGGTTATTCCCTATCAAAGATTCAAGAATTAAAGAAAAAAAAGATAGAGCTGTAAGGTTTCCATCAGATCATTTTTTTTCTGCTTGTTTATTTTGCAGTATTTGTCTTTCTCTTAGACATTATCACTATATCTCATCAGTAAATAGGAAACAGTAACATTTGATTTTTATGAGGAGATACAAACTCTTTTTTATTCCTGCTTAGGTCAAATGTATTATGAGATTTTATCCTTATCCTGGAAATAAATCCTATGATTGATTTGAAAAGTTTATGTTACAAAGATTATTAATATGAGATATTATGAATAGTATATATGAACTTTTCAATAATGCACTTAAAATGCATCTTTCATTTTTAATCCTTTTTAGTAGATTGTTAACATAGTCACATTTAACTGCATCTCTTTTGGTTTCCCCTTTTAAATACATTTTTCATCGAAAATATTTTTTCTCTAATTTCATCACTGAGTATTTTTATTTAGACAGGAGAATTTTATATTTATACAGGTAACTTCAGAATTAATTGGCTTTCTGCTTAAAATTATGTGAGCTTTTGAAAGGAAGTGGTTTATTTCAGTGAAAAAAGTAGTTCAGAATGTTCTCAGCTATGCTTTAAGATTCTCTTTGTATATACACCTACACTGGAAAAACTGAAACACTAATTGCTTAATGTAAAAATTATTTGCTTTAGACTCTCAAACAGTGTATCTTCATTAACAGCTGGGACTATCTATGAATTACATGAATGTTAAATATAGTTTTCTTTTAATACTAATTACCTTGCTTTTTTTTAAATCTTACAAATTTTAATCACATTATGTATATTTGTATATACTTTCTTGTTTTATTCTAAGGCAATTATACATCCTTTTTTTTTTTTTTTTTTTT
>NW_016107974.1:58806-75570 GCF_001604975.1 Cebus imitator | reverse complement strand
GCAATTCTCCTGCCTCAGCCTCCTGAGTAGCTGGGACTACAGGCATGCACCACCATGCCCAGCTAATTTTTGTATTTTTGGTAGAGACGGGGTTTCACCATGTTGACCAGGACGGTCTCGATCTCTTGACCTCGTGATCCACCCACCTCGGCCTCCCAAAGTGCTGGGATTATAGGCGTGAGCCACCGCGCCCGGCCTTACATCCTTTTAATAAAAAGTAATTTTTGAGTGCTTTTTATGTGCTAGGCGTTGCTAAGTACTTTAGCCAAAGAATAGAATGGAGGGAGAGGACAAATAAAATTCAGCTTAGCCAGCTTTTTTGCATGCTCCTTTTTTTAAATTAGAAAAATGTGCTAGGCATAGGGGACATCAAACTAAGGTACAAACTTTCCCCTTGAGTTTCATGGTAGCCCCTCAGGGGGCTAGGTCTCTGATTTAATAGAAGTGCCTGTATATGGCTAACTGCTTTCACTCCGAACATGTTATTTGCTTCTTTTTCTTGGTTATCTGTAAAGCTTTCTGTTCTGGGAGCTACCTCTCAAGAGAAGATAGTAAGGTGAATTAACATATTGAATATCAGCTATGCATCAGGCTTTGTATATGTTTTATTTGGTCATTATAAGAACCTTTGAGGTAGGTAGAAGAAACTGAGGCTCATATAAGATAAATAAATTGCCTTATTTTACATGGGTGTTGAGAGGCCAATTGTAATTTGAACAGAGTTCTTTGAATCTCCAGTGCCCTTTTCATTGTTACATATTACTTTCTTGCAACTAACTTTTATTCTGTAACAGTTTAATCTTGTTAGGTGATAAGTATCTTAGGGATAAAATTGAATCCATTGTTGAGGAAACCAGCTTTATCATTAGTGGGGCATTTAAACATATTTTTAGTTTTTTTTCTGCTAGTATTAACCAAGAGACTTGTCATTCATGTGTAGAGAATTGTTATCAGTTTCTAAATCGTGCAAATTAGCAGTCCTAAGAAATCAAGTCATTTGCTTGTCTGTTTAAATTTCGAATCACTTTGTGGCCTTTGGGTTGTAAAGCAATAATTGTTTAATTTAAAATGCTGTATAATTTAGTTTTTTAATATTTGTAGCTTGGTGCCATTGTTAAGTACAAGCTTAAGTAAATAATATTGTTTATTGAGAACCAATTTAAGAGGAAGTACAGACCTAATCCTGTTGGAATCTAGAACTATTTAGCATTTTGATGCATTTAAGCAGTAAATGTTGACGATATTAATGAGTACTTTACACCAAATGTACTAAATTCTTTGTGTCTGCTATCATTTGATATTCACAATCATATAGAATAGGAATTATTTTTATCCTAGTTTTATAGTTGGAGGATCTGAAGCTCCATAATGTGTAAATATCTTCCTCAAGGCCACAAAACCAGTAAATGGTGGAACCAGCATTCAGAGCAATATGTTTCTAATACTGAAGTCTTCATTATTATACTTTGTGTGTGTTTCTACATATTAGGGTATACTAGTCCTTTTTTTAAAAAGTGATCATCTGCCTTCTTAAAAAACCCATTTTACTTAATCATGTGCAATATTAAACAGCTCTTCATTTTTCCCTGCCCCTAGTCTCTGACAACCACAAATAGACTCTTTATTAATATCGATAAATTTAGATTTCATAGTATTCCATTGTCTGGCTGTCTGGTTATTATAAGAACTTAAGCCTTTTCATTTATTCTTATTTAAAAGATATGATTTTAGAGTGGAATTGCTGGATAAAAAGGTATGGACATTTTTAAGACTTCTAGTACATATTGTACATAAAGTACTTAACATACCCTTCAGAAAGATTATACTAATTCTTAAACTTAATTAATTTTTACTCATAAATAGCATTGATAGTGTTATTTTATAAAGGATAATTGCACTCCACTAAGGATTTTGTATGGAAGTTTCATTCATTGACAAGTGGATAAAAGATAAATTATGCAGTTTTTCTTGGGCCTGTTGTTACTGGCAGTTACCTTGTGTCTCTGAAAATTGTGTCCATAGTGCATTGACCATGCCATTATAGGCTGGCATTGCCAAATATACCATTTATCCATGAGAAAATAATGTTTGCCTTACAAGTTTCTGAGAAGTAAAGTAACCCATGTGATGCAGTTAACCATAATGTCTTGCTCATGAAAAATGCCCAGGAAATGATCATTGAACTTAGTTTGAAGAAATAGTGTTCTTTTATTACCACTTAAGGAACAAATGCTGTTGAAAAGTGGATTATTATGTTAAAGTCTAATGAATTGAGATGCTTAGGTTGCTTCCACTGGTTTTTTTTTGGAGGGTTTTTTTTTAAATCATTCATGATGTTTTTATGTAGGCTCTTTTACCTGTTGCCCCTTTCTCCACTTAGCCATTTTAACAATCTGATGTATATTCTTTCACATAGTCATTTCTAAAAATAGACACATACATAGAGGGATTTTTGATTATACTTTTGTAAATAAAAGGCATACTATATTTTTCATTTTCCTTTTTTCCCCTATAATACACTGCCATGCTAGAATAGTAGTCCTAAACAATATCAATTTTCTTTTCCTTTACTAATTGCTTTAAAATTGATTACATTTGTTACTATGTAATTATTTCTGGATATTGGTGCCATTACCAAGTCTTCTTAAGCCATCTTGCTCACACCTAAGAATTCAAAATGGTATTTCAAAATAATGTATTATATCTGGAGATATACAATGACCTTGTTGTATATCTTTTTTAAAACTTAAATTGTTTTTTAGGATTACTCAAGTGGAGTAACCTCTCACTGTCTCTAATTAAGGTTATGTTCCTGAAAGTCTGAAAGGTAAAATTTATTAAAAGACGTTGAAGACTAGGTTAAAATAAGGATTACACTGAATCTCTGAAGGCCTATGTATGTGTATTTCATTGTCACTAAAAACAGTGTGTAGCACCTAAATATACAGAATATTAATAAATTTTGATGCTTTTTAATTTTGATTAATACAGTTTAATTTTCATTTATCATCTCTGACTCTAGAACCCTTGAAGTTTTCAGTAAGGTCCTCATAAGCCTTTTTTCTTTATTTCAGCTCATGCATACTATTAAACTTTTATTTCTCCTGAACTTTTTCTTATATCCAATGATCACTATTTTTCTGATTTTATGACCAGAGTTTATTCTCACTGCTAGTTTCCACAGCAATTTAGAAGAGCACTGGTACTTGTGTTAGACTGCTTGGATTTAGATTTCAGCTGAACCAGCTACTAGCTGTGTGGCCTTTAGCAAATTACTTAACACTATGCCACAGTTTCCTCATTTGCAAAAGTAGAGTTATAACTCTTCTTTTTTCTGATGATTGCAATGCTAAATCACCTGTTACAGCATATATTAAGTCATTATAGCATTTCTTGGTTCATGGTTGGTACTCATTCAGTTTAGATTATTCTGCATTGTTGAGGAGGTATTTCTCAAATATACATTCTTAGCTTTGCTTGTAAATAATATGCCTAAGCTTAGGACAGAAGAATTAATGTGATTTATTAGGGAGAGACTCAAGGGCAGATAGTTCCAGGGATGGGTATATAAATTAGATCTCTCAGAGAGAGTTTGGGATAAATGAAAGAAAAGGCCTAGGGCAGAATGGTAAAAAAACACCAGTGTATTTGTTTAGTGTGAGTTTTTTCTTTTCTTTCTTTTTTTTTTTTTAAGGATGTATATTGTTACATTCTGTAAAGTAAAAAGGCTTTGTTTTGTAGGCTGTCCTATTACTAGTCCATCAAAATTTTGAGTCACAGTAATACTATTTACAAATAAAATTTAAATAATTCTCCCTTTTAAAGGAAAATTATTAGTAACAAGAATTCTTAGTACTATAGAATGGTAATAATATAATTTAAATTTATTGCATGTATTAGATTATAATTTTTTTATATAGATTATAAATTTTTTATATATATAGATTATAAATTTTTTATATTCCTCAAGGTATATAATCCAATCTAATATATAGGTTAATTTGTTCATTTAAATGTCTTTGTTTTAAAAGACTGGTGGTTCAGTGATATTTACATAAAACTGAAATCTGATCTCAGTGAATCTTTTAGGTTTTTTTCTTCTAGTGTGATAGGAGATGGATGCTTTATAATGGATTTGATGAGGCAAGTTATGCTATAAAGCTGCTTTAAAGCAAGAAAACAATTCATAACAAATAAATAACAGTCAATGCAGCAGTGCTATTGAAGGAAGTGGTTTATTTTCCATAGCCCAGGTGGTGTACTTTGTGAATGTACATCTGCTAACAAGAATTTAAATGTTTAGTCAGATTCAGTGAAATGATTTCATATTTTAAGTAGTGTTTTTTTAATTGGAAATTTAACACTTGATTTCTTTGAAATTTTGAAAATCTTAATTTTTTTGTGTGTATATGTATATCTGTATGTTCTGGCATATTGAAACATTTGTAGGAAAAATATCAATTGATGGCAAAAAAGTGTACTTACCTGGAAACACTCCCTCCCCCTTTTTTAAAAAATAAGTTTAAATGTTTTTTTTTCACTAAGGCATTTTGATTGGAATGACTTTAAATTGTGAATTGATCTCACGTTAAAAGTCTGTTGTGAATTTGTTTTGACTGTTTCTAAACCGTATACATATTTAAAAATTCCCCATTTTGAAATCTTTCAAATCACCTTTTCACAATATCAAAGTAATATATTAATATAATAAAAGGGAAAAGTCACTCATGATTTTCTCACCCAGAGAGAGCATAATTTATGTTTTGCCTTATTTTCTTTCAGTTTTTTTAATAGAAAAACTGAATAGAACTATATTTCTATTCTTTTTGTTAAGGTTATATGGTACATACATTTCTGTATCCTGTATTTTCCTCCTTTTCTTTATGTATATATTTTTAAATGTGGAGTAAATTTTTAGATCTCAATTTGATTCAGAATACTTTCAAAATATTGATTAAAAGTTATAAAGGCATTTTTAATTTAAAACAAAAACTAGTGTTCTACATTAGTGTTTTCACATCTTTATAGATACCAATTAAAATTGAAATTATTTAATGCCACAAGTTTACTTTTAAAAATTGTCCCTTGTAATATTTCTCACATTCAGTTGAGGATTTTATGTGAAGAAAGAAACCCAACTTGATGGCTTGGATTGCATTTAAGAACATTATCCCTAGGCAACAGTTTTTATTTACTAATACCCTCTTTTATGTCAATGATAGAATTAAAGTGTTCAAACATCTTGCGTTTGATGTCATTTAGAAATAATGATCTATCTGTATGGGGGAGCAATTAGAATTATAAGGACATAAACCCTAAAAGATCATTTGGTTTTCTGATTTGAGGCAGGTCTTCAAACATCTTTTTGGTTAGGAACCTGAAACCAGTCAACACTAGATAGGTGGTTATAATTGTAAATAATGTTAAACGGGTAAATTAATATACTTGAACCTGACTTCTTTATCTATAAAATTAGTTTTATACCAGATAAATAGTTCTAAATCTTTTTTTTTTTTTTTTTTTTTTTCCAGGACACATGAGAGAACACATGTCAGTATCAGTGTCTCCTAGTGACAGTGCTCTTTAAAAGGGGGAGGAGCAAGGATATCCCTGTTGTTTTGATTTACCTGTTCCTCCCAAACTGAGAATCATTGGGTTAGAGAGTATGTTCCTTTTTTTCATACATAAGATAAAGAATTTTATTAAATATTTGAGTGCCTAGTATGTACCAGGCACTGGACTGGGTGTTGTAAAACATATCAAAAAATAAACTTGTGGAGCTCTTAGGTTATTTGAAGAGGTGAGGCACTATATATTTTACAGTACAGACAGAAAACAGTATATGCTACACAAGAATATGCAATAAAGGCTTGATATGCAAATTATATTTTGGTCTGTAGCTATTATTTTTAGCAATTTGAGATTATCATGTGTGACCTAAAGTTGATGGCATTATGTTGTGATGTATGTTTTAGAACCTAAATATACCTTTCTCACCTCCCAAAATTGACATCCACAGAATGTTAAAAGGATAGTATCCAAGTGTTCATTATTAAAGGAAGAACAGTCTAGCCTTCTGGTTTTCCATTGGAGGTTAAAATTGTATTAAACAGAAACTTTCTCTCTCTTAAGCAGAAAATGATCTAACTGCTAGGCTTTAACTGTGTATATTAGGACATTCTGAAATACAAACATTAAACCTAATCAGAATAATTGGTTTTAACATTAACTCTTATTCAGAAGTATCTGAGTAGATGTTAATGATGGTTAACCTCACTTAAACTCACAAAATTGTGATTTGGACAAAACATTAATATCTTTAGAGGGGCTGGGTATGGTGACTCAGGCCTGTAATTCCAGCATTTGGAGGCCAAGGTGGGTAGATCACCTGAGGTCAGGAGTTTGAGATCAGCCTGGCCGACATGGCGAAACCCCATCTCTACGAAAAGTACAAAAATTAGCTGGGCATGGTGGCAGGCACCTGTAATCCCAGCTACTCAGGATGCTGAGGCAGGAGATTTGCTTGAACCCAGGAGGTTGCAGTGAGCTGAGATTGTGCCACTGCACTCCAGCCTGGGCAATAGAGCAAGACTCAGTTTCAGGAGAAAAAAAAAAAAATGCCAGGCGCGTTTGCTTATGCCTGTAATCCCAGCACTTTGTGGGGCCAAGACAGGTGGATTGCCTGAACTCAGCAGTTCAAAACCAGCCTGAGCAAATACTAAAATACAAAAAATTAGTTGGGCCTGGTGGTGTGCAACTGTAGTCCCAGCTACTTGGGAGGCTGAGGCAGGAGAATTGCTTGAACCCTGGAGGTAGAGGTTGCAGTGAGCCAAGATAGCACCACTGCACTCCAGCCTGGGTGACAGAGCGAGACTCTGTCCCCACCCTCAAAATAAATAAATCAGAGAGAGAGAGAGAGAGAGTGTGTGTGTGTGTGTGTGTGTGTGTGTGTGTGTGTGTTGGCAGTTTTTGTGTACATTCAACTCGAAAATCACTGCTTCAGTTACCTTGGGAGCACCACTTCCATGAGGTCTTGAGAAGATTCAGAGGACAGGGAGTGGAAAGGGGAGGGTGCCTTGGAAGCAACCTGGAGAACACCAGAGTAAAAACTGCACTAATCAGCCATGTGAACTTTGGAAACTCACTTAAATTTTCATCTGTAAAATGATGGACAAGACCAAATGACCTCTAAAATATGGCTCTCAAATTGTATGATACGTGATTCTCAATTGTAGCTAAGGATTCTATGAGGAAGGTAAATACTTGTTTTCAGCCTCCCTCTCTATTGAATATTAGAGTTTCTTCATTGGTTGCCTTCTCATTCTTTTCTGTAAGCTGTCTAGGTCTTGAATTGCTTCATGTGTTTTAATGTTGTTCAAGATTTCTGTAAACCTGACTATCCAACAGTTTTCTGTGGCTTTCTATCTGTATGTCTGGGTTGTTTTTTGTTTGTTTGTTTGTTTTTTGAGATGGTCTTGCTGTGTTGCCCAGGCTGGAGTTCAGTGGCATGATCTTGGCTCACTGCAACCTTTGCATCCTGGGCTCAAGCGATCCTTCTTTCTCAGCCCTCTGACTACCTGGAACTATAGGCATGTACCAGTACACCCAGCTAATTTTTTTGTGTTGTTTTGTAGAGACAGTTCTCCATTGTTGCCCAGGCTGGTCTTGAACTCCTGGGCTCAGGTGGTCTGCCTACTTCAGTCCCCCAAAGTAGGGGGATTACAGGCATGAGCCACTGCACCTAGCCTCTACCTGTATATCTTGAAGGAATCTCTGACCAACTGTGTCTGTATTCATGAACAGTGCCTAGGTTAGAGTCACAGTAGTCATTTAGGTTTCTATGTTTTACCTTCCTAAGATTTAGTTAATTTTCATGTTCTATTAATGACTCTCATGTCTGTTCCTGCTTACTCATTTCCGGTGCTATAGTACTTGTTCAGCTGCAGTCACAGTGCTTGTGGTTGCCTAGAAACTTATCTTAATTTCTCTGTCTCTTTTTTTCTTTTCATCATATCTATCTTGCTGTTCATCATATCTGTTACAATGAAAGCTGTCGGAACACAGAGTCTGTCACTCATCTTTGTGTCTTCATTGCCAAGAACATGCTATCATTTAACCTGAAAAACTGAATATCCAAGATGTTATCCAGGCAGTCTTTAATAAAATAAAATTTTTGCTGACAGTTTCTATCTGCTTAGGAAGAGGAAGCAGAGTTCCTCTATGGACTGTTGTAATTTTGTACTGAATGAAAGGAATAAGAGAAACAAGATTCTGACCAGCAGACTTCTCTTATTTCCTAGGTTTGTTCATGGCATCACCATCTATCCTTTCTTTCTTGACAGAAAATCTGAGGACCGTCCTTTCTCTTATCTCTTCTATTCAAATATCAAGGATTCATGATTTTACTTTGTACACTTGACGCTCATGTCCTCGGGTACCGGCTCTGGTTCCTCCCCAGGAAGCATCTGTTGATGCTTAAATCTCCGATATAAAATGTCATTGTATTTGCATATAGCCTATGCATATCTTCCTGTATACTTTTAAATTATCTCTAGATAACTTTTTATATTACCATTACATGAAAAGGAATCTCTATTATATATAAATAACATAGATACCAAGTACTATGTAAATAGTAGTTAAATAATGTATTTTTGAATTTTTTCAAATATTTTCAATTTTTGTTTGGTTGAATCCATGGATGTAGAACCTGAGGATATAAAGGTCTGACTGTAATATCTTTTAAATATTCCTTTCTCTGTCTCCATTGGTCTTATCTTACATCAATTAATAGAATTTCTTACGTGTATTTGTCCAACAATCTTCTAACTGCTTTCGTTTCAGTGTCTTGCCTCCACAATCCATTTTCCGTTCTGGGGTCAGAGTAAGTTTTAAAGCTATGATATGTACCTCCAGTGCTTATTCCTTCAGTGGCTCTTATGTCTCAAGATCAAGTGCCTTAAATGTTACACATGGTCCTAAATGAGATACCTGCTTTTCTAACCTTATATCTCACCATGTTCTTGGATCTGTTTATTTCAGTACCTAGCGCAGTGTCACCCAGTTGGCATTTCTCAGCTTCTCATCATGAATGAATATGTGATAGCCAGAGAGTAATTTGTGTCTGTAAGTTTCCTAGTATCACATGAGAAGAAGAAAAAGTTGATATTTTGGTGATTATGAGAGACCCACAGAGTGTGTACTTTCTGTTAGTTGTGTGATTAGGTATTTCATATGTGCCAGTCATTTCTCTAAGTACTTTACATGTATTATCTCATTTAATTCTCAATTCTTCTACCATCCCTGTTAGGCAGATGCTATTATTTTACGGACGAGGAAACTTGGCATAGAGAAAAGCTGAATGATTCACTTGAGGTCATGCGGTTGGCAAGGCCTGGCTTCAGACTCAGGTTGTATTGTAGCAGAGTCCATGTCTTACCTACTAACCTAACTGGCTAGTGAATTGGAGGCATTTGGTGTGGAATTGTTGTTGGGATTCTCCTGTGATAGCATGAAAAATATGCATGTAACCTTATCGGTACTTCATTCCGTTGGTAATTACCTCAGAGGCTTTCAAAAATCTTTGTGGAATGAGTCTGAGAGTCTTTGATCATACATTGGTGAAGTTGGTCTCTGTGATTCATTCATGACCAAGAAGCTCTGACTTCTTTCTATTTATAATCACAAATCTTAGTGCGATAAAATTAAGGTATAATTTTCATGAAACTAGTGTTTTTTGCATGAAACATGGAAATTGATGAGTCATGGCCATTCATGTGAGAAAACAAAAGTATTTATGTCAGGAGTTCTCAGTGTGTTTATGGGAGTTGGAAGGAAGAGATGGATCTTGAAGGGTAAATTGGAGCCATGTTGCAAAAGACTAAATGTACAAGTAGATTTTTCTGTACAGAGCTACGGAGTATATTTTAGCAGGTAAGATGATGAAAACCCTAGTGAACAGAAGTAGAACATAGTTTGAGAAGCTGGAGATAGAAAGCAGAGACACCATATCAGTCACTACAGGCAGGAGCCATTCTTATTGTAAAAATAATATATAGTCATTGTAGCATAGAAGTATATAAAGTTTGAATTGAAAGTCAACTCCTCTCTTTCCTACTATCACCCCCCTAGAAGTAATCACTTAGTGATATAGGACCATTGCTAATTATATTGCAGGGTTTTTTTCTACTTCATCTGTCATAGCTATCTTTTCATACATGTAGGTCTTCTATATGTGTAGCATACTATTCCATTGTTTAGATATATCATAGTCATTCCCTTATGTACATCTACAATTTTTTGTCATTACCTGTGGTACTGCAGTGAACAATCTCATTCATATATTTTTGCACGTTAGTGTTAATGTTTCTGTAGACCGTATTCTCAGAAGTATGGTGTACATAGCAACGTTTGTTTTTCCCTTTCCTCTGCCATACCTTTGACTTGTGATTATTGACCTGGTCCAGTTATTGCTCACCTCTTTTTCTGATTTTTTTTTTTTTTTTTTGAGACTGAGTTTCGCACTTGTTGCCCAGGCTGGAGTACAATCTTGCGATCTCAGCTCACTGCAACCTCCACCTCCTGGGTTCAAGCGATTCTCCTGCCTCAGCCTCCAAAGTAACTGGGATTACAGGTACATGCCACCATGACTGGCTAATTTTTGTATTTTTTGTTAGAGATGGGGTTTTACTGTGTTGGCCAGCCTGGTCTCGAACTCCTGACCTCCCCACCTGCCTTGGCCTTCCAAAATGCTGGGATTACAGGTATAAGCCACCATGCCCAGCCAGGAATTCTTTATTGTATATATTGACTAATCCCTTGCATGTATTTTCCCCACATATTGTATGCTTACTTGTAGTATCTTTAATCAGGGAGAACCTTTTTTTTTTTATTCGGGAGGCTGAGGCAGGAGAATCACTTGAACCGAGAACCTTTTTTAAAGAGACAATGTCTCACTCTGTTGTTCAGGCTAGAGTTCATTGGCACAATCATAGCTCACAGCAGCCTCAAACTCCTGGGCTCAATCAATCCTCCCATGTCAACCTCTTGAGTAACTAGGACTACAGGTGCATGCCACTACACACAGCTAATTAAAAATTTTTTGTGTGCGTGGAGACAGGGTCTTGCTTTTTGCATAGGCTGGTTTTGAACTCCTAGCCTTAAGTTATCCTCCCATCTTGGCCTTCCAAAGTGCTGGGATTGTAGCCATGAGCCACCACACCTGATCAGGCGGAAATTTTTGTAACAGATTTGTACATCTGTCTTACCTGAAGTAATTATACATATTTTTTTGTTTTTCTCTTTGCTTTATGTTCATATTATTAATCAATAAGGAATTTACATGTGATATACTACATATATATGAGAGGACTTTTTCTCCAAATGAATTGCCAGTGTTCCCAGTATAATGTGTTGAATAACTCATCCTTTCCTATTGATTTGAAACACTTCTGCATATACTGAATTTCTATTTATAACTACATATAATATATAAATTTCTATATATTTTTCCATATACTTAATCCCTGTTAATTCCTCCATATAACATTCATGTAAATATATTTCTTCTAATTGGATTATTTGCAGATGCCCTATTCTAATTCATTGAATTAGATATCTGGTATCTTGATAATCTGGTAGTTCACCTCCCCCATCATTATTCTTAGTTTATTTTATTGGTCATTCTTTCACATTTATTCTTCCAGATGACCTTCAGCATCAAGTTGGCATTTTCCCCCCCAAATAGTCCCACTGGATTTGTTCTACCAGAACATTTTTAATTTGTTTTGTACCCTTGACATTTATCTGCATGACATTTAAGCAAATCAAAAACACAGGGTTCAAGCCAAGGTAAGGTACTTTGTGATACTATTTATCTATGACTAGATACATATTTATTGTACTTCTTGATCCTATTATCACCTAAAATCACTGTAAAACTAAAAGTGGTGGCCAGGTGTGGTGGCTCATGCCTGTAATCCCAGCACTTTGGGAGGCCAAGTTAGGTGGATCATGAGGTCAGGGTTTGAGAACAGCCTGGCCAACGTAGTGAAACCCTGTCTCTACTAAAAATACAAAAATGAGCCAGGTGTGGTGGTGCATACCTGTAATCCCTGCTACTCAGGAGGCTGAGGCAGGAAAATCTCTTGAACTTAGAGGCGGAGAGTCATAGTGAGCTGAGATCATGTCATTGCACTCTAGCCTGGGCGACAAATGAGACTCCGTCTCAAAACCAAAAAACAAACAAACAAAAAAAACCTGAAAGAAGTTAATGGGTGCAGAAATATCTAGTAAACCCAAAAAATGTCAGTGAACATGTACTGATAACAAACTTCAGCAATTACTTTTAAGAGTTTTCTTCCAGGGATATTATAGAAACAAAATAATTTTATAGAATAAAAGTCTGCTTTTTAAATTTTGTTTGAGAATTTCTTAAATGCTTTTATGTATGTAATATGTATTATATCATTGTGAGGTAGGTGGTACATTTTTCGGGTGGGGTAAACTCAGTCTCTGAAATAGCTGATGACTAGGTCAAGGCTCAAGTTCTGTGAATTGTTTGAAGAACCAAACCTTCGATTTCTAGCCATAGTAGACTATTAGGATTGGTTGTCCTTGTGTGTAGATTGTATGTGTAAATGTAAATAGGATCCTAGAGCCAAAGCTTAGGGAATACATTATTAATGGCTTGGAAAAAGTAAGGAATTCTAGAATGATGAGACACAGCAGCATATTTTATGGAGAAATCATCATCACATATAGATTTCTATGGTTTTTCTGTTCCATAATCTTAATTTTACCTTCCTCATTTCCAGACAGTTTTACTAATTATCCTTCCTAAGAATATTTAATACTACTACTGTTTTACTTTCTACTTATTAAATGAGGAAAGAAGTCCATGAACATAAATCTACAAAAGATCTTTTTTTTAAAAAAAAAGCTGTTTTTCAAAACTTCAATTATATAGTCTTTAAAAGTTTATTGGTGAGTGCCCACAGTTTGAATTTTTGCCCCACTGACCCCTTTGTATTCCTTTTCTCATATTGTTTTTGTCTCCTCTTTGTTATGTTTCAGTCAAGTCAAATTTCATTTCATTTATTAAGCCTTCTGCAATTACTCACGTATATATTTTGAATTTCTCTTGCTTATTAGCTCTACAGCTCAGCTCAACACCTTCTATGACTTGTCTCTCAGAATAGTGTAGAACATACTTTTTGATAATAGTACCATGTAATTCATATCTTTTTTTTTATTTTAATTTAACTATGTCACAAGCCACAGTTGTATGGCCTCTGGCAGATCAGCCTGTCTGAACCACAGTTTCTCTAAAGAAATGTAGGAGTAATTATACCTATTCTGCATGGTTATGTAAAGGTAAAAGACTATGTAAAGCACCTGGCTGAAGAGCATATGAGAGTGCCAAGTTGGCTTTCTAGAATTTGTATCTCAACTTTGGGAGGTAGCTGGTATTAAATGCAAGGAGTGAGTAAAGAGAGTAACCTGAGGAGGTTATTGCTGTCTGAGATAACTTGTAAAGACAATAGAGGTCACCTTGTAGTTTCACAATTTAAACTCTTAGGGATTAATCATTAAACTGTATTTTATTGGTGGCTTATTCTGGGCAGAGCACTGTGTCATATGCTGTGGACTGTGTGAATGTGTATAAGGCACTTCCTGCCCCCTGACAGCTAGTATTCTGTTAATGAGAGTGCTTAAAGACCAAAGGAATGAATCAGAAGAGCATAAATTGGGGACATGCAAGCTGAGGGTTTTGTTAAATTCAGCGAGTCTGTATCAGTTGTGTGATATGATAGAGATCTGGCTTTGCATCCTTCACAAATGAATATACATTGAAAAAAAACCCTTCAGGACAAGAGACCTACATCATTTCATGTTCAAGAGAAAACCTAGACTCTATTTAGATCTTAGCCTCAGGAAGGAACCAGGAGAGTCCTGGGGAAAGCAGCTTCTCAAGGGGTAAACACTAGTGACAGAGGACGCAGTTTCTAATTATGCTTTGCTGCAGAGATAGCTGGGGTATGAGAGGGGTCAAATGGACACGCTGCAGGGTAATTTGGTTTAAGTGCGAGCTCTGCCACTAAGGTGAAGCCACTTATTTGTCCTTTGTTTCTTCATCTATAAGATTAGACTTGATCAGTTGAGTAGCCCTTCAGCTGTGTAGCTATTATTTCTATCTGAATAAAAAAATATACCTAATAGATGATCAGTTCTTCTCTATTCTAGAGACTGGACACTAATCATGAATATATGAGTTTTCAGAATGCGTATCTTTTGGGTGACCATGATTTGGTGGGTGGGTCTTGTGAGGCTTGGGGGAGGACATTGGTAATCTTTCTTTGGAATAGTGCATTTTACTTTTATCTCACAGTGGGCTAGTTGATTTAAAGGACATCTTAGTGATTTAATTCACTTCACTATGTAAAGTGGAAATTTTAAGTACTTCATAGAAGAGTTTAGAGGAAACTGAAGCTAGTGAAATTAGATGAACTGCGTAAGCCATAACGTAACAGCTAATTTAGTGGTAGGGCAGGGACCAGAATGGAAGCTTCCTTCTTTTTCATCCAGTACTCATTTCTTACTGTCATATTTTGGGACTTACTGAAAACTTAGTGTTCAATTTCTTGGGATTGTTAAATGGTGAATGAATTTCCAGTTGTTTGGGGAAGATGGGAGAACCAGTAAACATTTTACATTTTCAAAAATATGATGGATTTGAATAATTATATATATGTATCTCTTATTGATCTGTGACTGGTTATTTTAGTTATGAGTTCCTTTCTGACCTCTGTCAGTAGAGTTTGCGTGCCTTCCAGAATGGTGCTAGTCATGAGGGGGACTTTGTAATATGATTGGGTAGGTGGAAGCATATCACCTTGCTGTTAAGAACAGCTCAGTGGATAATTTACTGGATGTACATGTTTGTCCTAGACTGTGGATAACATCATTAATTTAAATTAATGTATTTCCAAAATAGCCTTAGCCAATGGTTATCTCTCAGAGGAAGGATTCTAGAGTTGGACTTATTGATCTACTTGAAATAGCATGTAAAATTTTATATGTATGGTATATTTTTTGATGAAGAATCCCCCGTAGTTTTTACTAGCTTTTAAAAGGGGTACCTGCCTGAAAGTAAAAATTTAAGAACCACTGCTTTAATGGGGAGGTATTCAAATCCATATCAGATTTCCCCCTCCCCTACTTTCACTTAAATAACCACATTTTCTAAATGTTACATCACAAGTTTGATGTTCTATAGAAAAACATCACAAAAAAGAAAAGTAATATATTTATTGCATCCCTAGAAATATTACAGGATCACATTGCGATTTTTTTGTGGCTTAGGGACCTTTTATGCCATTGTATGACCCACCTACTTTTTTAAAAGTCAAAATTTCAGTATTTCAGTGTACTAAATGTGTTAAGTGGGACAATAAATTTTTTATGTGCAAAATGGTTGGAAGATATTAAGATGAACTGTAGTGGGAAGTTGGAATTAGTATGGTTAAGGCTCTATGGTTTTTTTCCCAAGCTTCTTTTCTTCTTATGATAGAGGCCAGAATCCCCCATGCCACTTTTCCTTGTTTTAATCAGTCAGGATGTCTTCCCCTTCCTCTCCCTCTCTCTCTCTCTCTCTCTCTCTCTCTCTCTCACACACACACACACACACCCTATCATCGTCATCATCATAATGCTCTTAAGTATCCTCCTTCCTTATCTCCTCTCTGCTTTTGCTGTAACTCCAGTTCCTGCTTTTTCATGCAAAGGCAATCCTTCTGTAATTCTCAATCTCTTTTCCTAGTGTTTTTTTTTTCCTACTTCTTGCTTTACTTCATTTATAAACCTCAGGCTCTGGAATATAACTTTGTTTTCTTTCCTTCTTCCCATCATTATTCTTTCATCAATTTCTCCCTTGATTTCTATTCTTTTGAAGTTGTCTTTAGCGGAGCCAGCGTTCTGTGAGTCCTTGCTACTGTCATCTAGTGAACAGCCTCACGGTCACTTCTTCCTCATCGGAGACTTTGGCAGCTGGCTTACTCTTTTCTTCTCCCCCTAAGCTCTTCATGATCACAGCTCATTGATCCACGTGTGTGGAAAAACACCACCAAGTCCGACACTGGCTTTTCAGTTCTTTGACTACCTTATTTCCAGTGAGCTTCACCTCTCATCAGGAATTTAAAGATTTCTTCTCTTTCTTTACTTACAGACCCCTCTACTTTCTCCTAGTGCATCAGGACTCTTCCTTTGTCATTTTATTTATTTTTAAAAATCAGCTTAGATTTCATTACTTGTAATTTCAATGCCATATCATTTCTTCTTATACCTGTGTGATACATCCTGAACTCTTAAGGAAGCAGTTAATGTCTTCTCTGTGCCTTTTCGTGAATGGCTTAACATTGCTAGAGAAAGTCACACAAAAGCAGATTAATTCCACTATAAATTCATTATCACAGATCTTAATTGGGACCTCAATACTGTCTAGCAATTCCTCTAATTTTTAAAATGTTCAGCTACTCTCCTTTTGCACAGCAGTTATTGAAAACCTTATTGGCCAGGCGCGGTGGCTCAAGCCTGTAATCCCAGCACTTTGGGAGGCCGAGGCGGGTGGATCACGAGGTCAAGAGATCGAGACCATCCTGGTCAACATGGTGAAACCCTGTCTCTACTAAAAATACAAAAACATTAGCTGGGCATGGTGGTGCGTGCCTGTAATCCCAGCTACTCAGGAGGCTGAGGCAGGAGAAT